>NC_080174.1:86621704-86768076 GCF_950295315.1 Erinaceus europaeus | reverse complement strand
ACAGATTTTTTTTTTTTTTACCCTCATTCCCACAGAAGTAGCACATTATCACTGATTCTCTTTTTCTTTCTTTTCAATTTTTTAAATTAGTGATTTAGTAACGATTAACAAGACTATAAGATAACAGGGGGACAATTCCATACAGTTCCCACTACCAGAGACCAGTTTTCTATATGGAATCAGGTTGCACCTTGGCTATTTATTTATTTATTTATTTATTTGCCTCCAGGGTTATCACTGGGGCTCAGTGCCTGTACTACAAATCCACTGCTCCTGGAGGCTGTTTTCCCCATTTTAAAAAACTATTTATTTCCTTTTGTTGCCTTGTTGTAGTTATTATTACTGTTGTTACTGATGTCATCGTTGTTGGATAGGACAGAGAGAAATGGAGAGAGGAGGGGAAGACGGGGGTGGGGGGGGGGGAAAGAGACAGACAACTGCAGACCTGCTTCACCACTTGTGAAGTGACCCCTACTGGGAAATTGTGCAGATGCAGTCACATCTGCCATGTTGTCCCCTCAGGCTATTGCTAGTTGGAGCCCCTGTTCCACCATGTTGTGCCCTCAGGGCATTGTCAATCCCCCCCCCCCCCCATAGCTGGAGTGCTATGGTCACTCCTCCCCCTTCCCATTCTCACCAGAGCTATTCCCATAAAAGTCCTCCTTCTTCCGCCCCTCTCTCTCTTGCTGGCCTTTCACTTCAGTGATTAGACGCAGGGAAGGTTGCTGCAGGAGGCGGCCATTTTTGCTACCTCCACGTGGCCCAACCTGCTTCTCTCTCACCCAACTCTGAGGTGCCAGCGCAAATAAAGGACTGTGTTCCCTTTCTGCTCCAAGCCTCCTTTTTCTGCATCCCACCGCCACCACAAGCGACAGACCCCCCTCCAAAGGTGGGGAGCCAGGGGCTCAAACCAGGTTCCTTAGGCTGATCCTTGAACTTGAAGCATTGTGCGCTTAACCCATTGCGCTACAGCCAGAACCCCTATTTATTTATTTTTTAATGAAAGAGACAGGAAGTTGGAGACAGAGACCAGAGCACTGCTCAGCTCAGACTTTTTGATACCCCTGGAGACTGAACCTGGGCTTTTGGGGCCTCAAGCATGAGTGTCTTTTGCAGAACCATTATGCTGTCTCCTCAGCCATATCTTGGTTTTCTTTCCTGCTAACTGTAGGTTAAGCTGGTGCCACTGGCCCATTTCCTTTCTAGCTCCCCAAATTGTACTGGTGTGACTGCACTCCCTTCCTTTCAGTTCTTGTGTGTGTGGGGGTGGGGTGGGGGTGTGGGGGTGTGCCTCTAACAAACCTTCTTCATTACATCTTGACTTAAATACAAAGGAAAGGACAGTAAATACATGTGTTCAAGTCATATCTTTATCCATAGGGTCTCTTGAAGACCCAAGAGAGATGCAAAAATTTCCTCTTCAAGAATTTTTAAATAGCTTCCGACTTCATGTTCCATATAAAACATTTTAATGAGCATATAATTAACTTAACTCTCGGGGGACTGGGCGGTGGTACACCTGGTTGAACTCATGTGTTATGATTTACAAGGACCCAGGTTCAAACCTCCACGCCCTATCTTTATGAGCCATGGAGAAAGTCTGCAGGTCTCTCTCTATCTCCTTCTCTCTCTCTCTCTCTCTCTCCCTATTTTCACCTTCTCTCTAGATTTCTCTGTCTCTATCCAGTATGTAATAACAACATAATAAATAAAATATATTGGAAAAGATATATATGTATATCTTTAAAAATAATTTAACTCTCATCTTCCAGATTAGCCCTTAAGTTTGCAGAACCTCTCATTTTATTAATTTACTATGAGTATTTTCTTTAAAAAGATCCACTTATTTTTTTATTCTTTTTCTCCTTTTTGTTGCCCTTGTTTTTTTTTTGTTGTTGTTGTTGTTATTGAGTTATTATTGTTGTTATTGATGTCATTGTTGGATAGGACAGAGAGAAATGGAGGGAGGAGGGCGAAGACAGAGGGGGAGAGAAAGACAGACACCTGCAGACCTGCTTCACCGTCTGTGAAGCGACTCCCCTGTAGGTGGGGAGTGGGAAGGCTCGAACTGGGATCCTTACGCTGGTCCTTGCACTTTGTGCCATCTGTGTTTAACTCGCTGTGCTACTGCCTGACTTCCGAGTATTTTCTTTTTTAAAAAAGAGCTACTTATTTTTATACACACACACACACACACACACACACACACACACACACACACACAGAGAGAGAGAGAGAGAGAGAGACCAATGTATCACTCTGCCATATGTGATGCCAAGGACTGAACTTGGGACCTCAGGCTTGAGGATTCAATGCCTTATCCACTGCACTACCTCTGGGGTTCTGAGAGACTCATTTTAAGGGCCACAAATCAAATTAACACACACTCTCTCTCTCTCTCTGTCCCTCCCTCCCCCTCTCCTTCTTCCTCTCCCTCTCTCTCTTTAAATATCTGTAAATATATTTTATTTGTCTTTTTTAATGAGAGCTAGGTAGATAGACCAGAGAGCACTGCTCAACTCTGGCCTTTGGTGGTGTGGGGGATTGAACCTGGGGCTTTGGGGACCTCAGGCATGAAAATCTTTTTGTATAACCATTATGTTGTCTCTTCCACCCTCGGATCAACTTTCTCAATGAGAGTTTCCTGCACCAACAAGTTAAGGTGCTTACTTCAGACCAGGATTGGGTGTGGGCAGAGACCTCCTGTTTGGGCTCGATATACACATATATTTTCTTTTCTAAAAAATATTTATTTTATTTATTTATTCCCTTTTGTTGCCCTTGTTGTTTTATTGTTGTCATTGTTGTTGGATAGGACAGAGAGAAATGGAGAGAGGAGGGGGAAGACAGAAAGGGGGAGAGAAAGATAGACACCTGCAGACCTGCTTCACAGGAGGGGAGCCGGGGGCTCAAACCGGGATCCTTAGGCCAGCCCTTATACTTTGCGCACCTTCACTTAACCCGCTGCACTACAGCCCGACTCCCTCAATATACACATATATTAATGGATGCCAAGAAATAGGAGAGCCAGTGACGGTATACCAGGTGGCGTGTACACATTGTCACGCATGAGAACCCTGGTTAAGCCCCAGCCCCTGCTATGGGGGTCTGACGGGTGGAGAGGCTTTACGGGTGGCTGAGCAGTACTGCAAGTGTCTTTTTATTTTTTAATTTTTCTTTATTGTGGGGTTAATGGCTTATAGTCAACAGTAAAACACAGTAGTTTGTACATGCATAATATATCTCAGGATTTCCCATAACATTTTAACCGCCTCTACGTCCTCCTCTGCCATCATGTTCCAGGACCTGAACCCTTCCCCTCACCACCACCACCCAAGTCTTTTACTTTGGGGCAATATCAAGTGTCTTTCTTTTCCATCCCCTCTTTCCTTCCTTTTCTGTTTCTATCAGAAAGAAAAAAAAATGAAAGAAAGAAAGAAAGAAAGAAAGAAAGAGAAGGGGGAAGGGACAGAAATAAAAACCTCTAAAATTAAAAGTTTACATTATATTGTATTCTTATGAGCATTACAGTTATTCTAAGTAAATGAGACAATTACAAAAAGGTTTTTGAAATTGTAGTGGGGGGTGAGCAGTACCACACCTGGTCAAGTGCGTGTTGACAGGCACAAGAACCTGGGTTTGAGCTCCCACTCCCTCTCTGCAGGGAGGAAGCATCTAGGGCGGCGAGGCAGGTCTGCAGGTGTCTCTCTTTGTTTCTCCCTCTCTACCTCCTCGCACTTCTTAATTTCTGTCAGTCCTATCTAATAGGAAGAAAGAAAGGAAGAATGGAAGAAAGAAAGAAAGAAAGATGGAAAGAAAGAGAGAAAGGATAAAAAAGGGAAGGAGGGAGGGGAAAAAAGAAAGAATGAAAGGTAGAAAGGAAGGAGAGAAAGAAAGAAAGAAAAATGGCCAGTAGGAGCAGTGGACTCCTGCAGGCACTAAGACCCAGTGATAACCCTGATGGCAATTAAACAAACAAGCAAGTAAATATTGTGATGAAATATCAGAATAAAATGAATCCATCTTGATTACTTTAAGTGCAACTCTATTGCCACAAGTACATTTACAATATTTTATAATCAATATTCCCTAATTTCTAAAAAAAAATACCTACATTGCATTATAACACACCACAGATCCCATTTGTGCATCACATATATTGCTACTGTTTTTTTTTTTTTTTTTTTAATGTTTTTGTATTGCTACTGTTTTTTAAAAGCCTTACACCAGGGGTCGGGCGGTAGCGCAGCGGGTTAAGCGCACGCGGCGCGAAGTGCAAGAACCGGCGGAAGGATCCCGGCTCGGGCCGGCTCCCCACCTGCAGGGGAGTCGCTTCACAGGTGGTAAAGCAGGTCTGCAGGTGTCTGTCTTTGTCTTCCCCTCCTCTCCCCATTTCTCTCTGTCCTATCCAACAACAACGATGACATCAATAACAACAACAATAACTACAACAACAATAAAAAATAACAAGGTCAACAAAAGGGAAAACAAATAAATAAATTTTTTAAAAGCCTTACATTATTAGATTCAAAGATTTAGAAAATTTGCTTTCCGAAATAATCCAGGCCTAGTATATGCTGAAAGCAACCCAGCAGAATTCATAGTCTTCTGTTTATTTCTTCGATCTCCTAAATACTTTCTGCATCAATCTTATGGGACTCAGCTAGAGCACTGGTCGTTCAGTGTCGTGCAGTCTGGGGTGGGCCTGGTATCAGAGGATGCCTACCCAGGGAGGGGCTAGCATAAAAGGCTTACTTCCCACTTACCCATTCCCAGTTCTGAGAAACTTGTCAACTTTGGGAAGACCTTTCTGGAATATGATATTTCACTAAGGACTAATACTTGTCACAGAAAAGAAACCATAAAATGCTTATTTCCTCACTCCATGGGGTGAAGTGTATTACACTGGGTGAAACCAGCATTTGTTGTGCCTTTTCTTGGAATGACTAGCCATACTCAGAAAAAGTTACTGTTTCCAGGCAGTCCTTTGTCTCAAAGGTGCTAAATTTGCCCCAAGAGCAGCAGTTTGATGGTGTGGTTATCACTTGAGCACATGCACTGTTCTGGCAACACCGCCCAAATGAACTGCACCATGACAGACACTCTTCATCATCTCCCTATGTCTTCAGAGGCTGCAAATTATCCTAAATGCACTGGTACATACTATTCTGATAGATCTGCGTAAAAAAGAAAGGAAGGAAGGAAGAAAGAAAGAAAACTTCAGTACCCTCTTGCATCTGAACAAAGATATGGGATGGATGGGATGGGATGGGATGGGATGGGATGGGATGGGATGGGATGGGATGGGATGGGATGGGATGGGATGGGATGGGATGGGATGGGGTGGGATAAGATGGGGTGGGATAAGATGGGGTGGGATAAGATGGGGTGGGGTGGGGTGGGGTGGGGTGGAATAGGCTGTAGCCACTAGCTGCTTTAGGGTAGAAGGCTGAGCTACTCCATAGCTACTCCATAGGCGGCACACGTAAAGAGTAAAACTGGGGAGTCGGGCTGTAGCGCAGCGGGTTAAGCGCAGGTGGCGCAAAGCACAAGGACCGGCATAAGGATACCGGTTCGAACCCCAACTCCCCACCTGCAGGGGAGTCGCTTCACAGGCGGTGAAGCAGGTCTGCAGGTGTCTATCTTTCTCTCCTCCTCTCTGTCTTCCCCTCCCTCTCTCCATTTCTCTCTGTCCTATCCAACAACAACAATAATAACTATAACAATAAAACAACAAGGGCAACAAAAAGGGAATAAATAAAATAAATATTTTTTAAAAAAAGATTTTAAAAAAAAGAGTAAAACTGGTTGAAACCTCAACTCTAGCACTGGTTACAGAAGCGCCTCTTATGGAGCTGATATTCAAGGGAACAATTTGCAGGCAAGATACCACCTAATCAGTGTGGCCACCTTATGAGGGTGTCGCTAGTGGTTTCATGTGAATGAAGGAACTGGGGCTCAGAAAATGAACTCTGTGTAAGGAAGCGAGGGCTGCCGGGTGGCAGGCTGGTTATTCAATGCCCAGGGTGCTTTCACTACCCAGCTAGAGCTGTCAGAGCTGAGGACATCTGACCTGTGAGAAGTGTGGACGGGAGACTGTGCTGGGACAGCAGGACTGGGCCTAACGTGTCCACTCGGGTATCCAAGTGGCCCACTTGGTCATTAGCTTCCAGGGCCCCTCTGCACTGTTGCCTGGCACCTACCAAAAAAGAGGTTCTTATCTCTCCTGCAAAGAATTTCTTTGAGTTTTACATCCCTGTCTTTATGACAGAAGCCTTGCCTTGCATATTGGCTTGCTGGGGTAACAAGTCCTTCCAGTTTCCATGCTCCTTTTGTCTGTCACTCCAGGCTTTCCCGGGCTTTCCCAGGGAGGAACAAAGTGCCATGGGCCCTCTCAGGGCTGGTGCCTTCTCACTGCTTTGCTCAGCTGGAACTTCTCGAGCAGGCAGGTGTGCTGCCAGCTTACTGTGCACTGGGCCTTGGGCTGTAGAGGTCAACTCTCATGTCTGTGGTCTTCCTTCCTGTAGCTGCCTGGAGGGAACAGCCCTGTTAACCACATCTGTAAGGCTGACGGACGTTCCATGGGCCAATTTTGGCCAAAGGCAAACAATTACCTTCTTCACTCTTGCTCTGTCATTCTTTTCCCAAATGCTCTTTCGGAGGCTATCCACAGACATCAAACAAGCAGTGTAGCTTCTGTTGATGCTGTGACCCATTCAGTAACTTGACCGCCTTTTGCTTGTCTGCTTTGAGCCTGGCTCACTCTCTTACTCTTACCTCTCTGAGTCTGTACAACTCTCTGTCTCTCATACAACATTAGCATATATATCTCTATATCGCCTAGGGCAGCTTTTCAGAGAGTCAACAAATAGATAAGAAATAGACAGCTAACTCTCTTTTAACCCCTGCTAAATAAGAGGTCGGGGCTAAACATAAAGAAAGAACTATATTTTGAGCCTTAAATTGGACAAGGGGAGAAATGCTTAATCTTGTGTAGTCAGCCTGGGCTGTATACACTGAAAGAGACATTTCTTTCTTCTTTTTAGCAGGTTGTAGCTCTGAACAAATCCTCCTAAGTCAAGAATACATGAAATAGCAGCAACGAAGACCTACTTTCTCTATTATTTGGAAGATAAGGGCAATGAGTCCTCGGTCCTAAGTTCCCAAAAAGATGAGAGGAAAAGACAGAGAATAACCCAGTGAGACAGTCAGTCTATTGATTTCTGGACTTCTAACATTGAGGTACTCATGCTGCTATCAGGATAAAATATGTTCATGTGCTGAGGAAACGGTGAATGTTGCCCTCTACTTGGGTCTCTGCTTCACACAGGACAACCACCAAAAGATCACCAATGTCTAGGAATTGAGAAGGGACTGCTCACCACCAACCAGGATCTCTGCTCCACAAATCTGAACCTCGGCACTTCGGCTACAGGCAAGCTTGCAGATGAACACGGTCGTACCCAAGGGGAGACCCGCAATTTGAGAACTGAGGTCGTAACCTGGCTGCATATTGATTCTGTTCTTGGCTCTGTAGAGGATTAACTGGTTGAAACTGGAATGGGAGCAGCCTTGCTTGGGCTTCAGAGAGCATGTAATATTGACAATTGATCCAAGGGCAATTACATGGGAAGGCCTGACAATCACATCTCCTCTCTTGCACACATCTGTAAGAAGACACAAACGTCACTCTCAGTTGAAACAAAAGAAATCTTTAAGGTGGAGGGTCTGTGTAACTCCTCAAAGAAGGGTAACATTAAACCACAGGAAAATGAACAGCTTCCATAGTTCAGATTGTGTTGGGGGAACACAATGAGAACAGAATGCAACGACATTAAAGTCTAACTATTTGAATTGACATCTACATCTACAGCCTTCTCAAAACAGCAATTCTATAAATGAAACTATCAGTTAGGACTGGAGTAACATCCAGGAACATGGTTCCAGGAAACACACACTCACACACACACACATACACACCAATTTCTTTTATGCAAATTACTTATCAGGCTACTAAAAAGGACTTCCTAGAAAAAAAAAATATTAGTTTCCACCCTCCACTTACAATTTATGGTTCTTTCTTCAAAACTGATATCAGAAAAGAAAAGAAGAAAGGAAAACTTTAAGAGGTTATTTCAAACTGTGAGGGACAGGAGTATGGTATGTCTTTGGCTAGCATCCAGGACGGAAACTAGGTCCTATCATGTGCAATTTTGGTATAGTTTTGAGATGTAAGATCTGGACAAACTATAACCCGATAAAACTAATATGAAGTTGCATAAACGTACCCTTCTTTTTGAAAGAGTTCTCCAGGCAATTTACATTCAATCTTATTTAGGAGGGAAGTTATTCTTAACCTCCAGAAGTTTTTGAATAAGTAAATATGACATCTATTTAGATATTAGTTGGTTTTGTTAATATTTCGTAACTGCAGTTCAGATAAACTCAGACTTTTAGACTTGCACTGAATTTTCTTCCTTCCTTCCTTCCTTCCTTCCTTCCTTCCTTCCTTCCTTCCTTCTTTTTTTTAAATTTCCACCAGGGTTATTGCAAGGGCTCAGTGCCTGCACAATAAGCCCACCACTCCTGGTGACCGTTGATTTCCTTTCTTTCTCACTCTTTATTTGCTAGGACAGAGAGACAATGAGAGGAGGAGGTGAGATAGAGGAGAGAGACAGAGAGACATCTGCAGTCCTTGTTTCACTACTCTTGAAACATACTCCCTAACTAACTACCAAACATTCACCACGAAACACTTCTCATCTACACCTAAGAATTTTAATCACACATTCTTCCACAGATTGGATTATTGAAAGATCTTACCCATTTTGGCTTTAACCAACAGCAGCATGATTATGAAAACAAGAGCCAGTGAGCACCTTCTCACTTCGTGTGCCATGAACAGTCAGCTCTAGGGTGAAACTCCGTCTTTCACCATGCAACAGAAGACAAATTCACTACTGTTAAACATCAGATTCAACATTATGCAGAAGGGTCTAAAAAGAAGACTCTTTTAATTTTCACGGTAACCTTAAGAATTTTTTTTTTTTTAATGAAGTATACCTTTAAAACTAGGGAAGTAAACACTTTAGTCACCCTTTAGCGTCAGGACTTTCAAGAGGGCTCTAAAGGTTTCTTTGAGTCAGAAGAGCATGGCTAGGAAATATGTTATTTGGAATCCTCCAGAAATAGGTTCAATGCTTTCAGGCTTGATTAAAATTATTTCATCTTTGTGAGCCTTGTTCCACATGCAAAAAGTTTTCTTTTTTTTTCTTTTAAACAGGGAGATATCATTAGTTAAATATAGTCATGTTAAAATCCCAAAATCAATGAGAATCTCTGATCTAACCATTTGCTTCTGGAAGTAACAGGAGATTAACCCACCTAGAACTTTAAAAAAAAATTAATTTCTTTGGTGGTAAAGAAAGGAGATCCAGGGCCGGGGAGGCAGTACATAGGATGTGTATGAGTGGTCTGTTGGTTTGTTCCTGTGCACCTTTTGTGTGGACAGACAAAATGGAAGCCATCAACAGGGCTTCACTGCTCTGGAATGACTGTTTTAGAGAGAGGGGGAGAAGGAGAGAGAGGGGGAGAGGGAGAGAGAGGGGGAGAGGGAGAGGGAGAGGATGAAAGAGACCATCATCGCATTGAAGCTTCCTCCAGTTTGGTGAGGGCTGGGGTAGAATCTGGGTCATATACATGACAAAGCAACGTGCTATCTGAGTAAACCATTCTGCCTGCCCTGATGGCCACCTTTCATGTGTCAGGCTTTACATTAGATGCGGGAGATAAAACAGTCTTGTCCTAGCCTGTTATGTTTTAGGAAGGTACCCATTTGTCCCTTTGATAGTTCTAACCCAGTCATCACCCAAGGAAACCTCAAGTAATACTAGTATCTCTCCTCAATAGCCTATGCCAAGATGTTCTTCCCCTTTCTCAATGGACAGATGGCAATATCTTTTCTCTCTATTTCTTCTTTCTCTTGGAGTAGCTCATCTTGTTAGCTAGCTCCAGGTTTCGTTTGTATGCTAAGGATTCTCAGAGATATGTCATGAGCTCAGACATCTCTCCAAGCTTCAGTTTCATACATGTGTTTCCTTAGTGTCCTGTCTTAGACATCGAATGGACTGCTCAATGTTAATATGTTCAGTAAGAATTCGTGGTCTCTCTCTCTTATCTAAACTGGCTCTTCCTGCAGTCTTTTCTATTTCTGTGAATAGCCTTCTTACCCCCAAGTGGCTCAATAATCCAGAAGTCAGACTTGGTTTAATTCTCTTCCCGAAACCCCTCCCATTCTCTTTTCCATACTATTTCTGGTGTCCATATCACCAAGTCCTATTAGTTCTGCCTTTGAAATGTGCCACAGATCAATTTCCTTCTCTCTATTTCTACTGTCTTCACTGTAGACTGCTGTCATCTCTTTCCTAGAAGACCTAAGGCATGCCCTGGAGTGTCTCCAACTCCTAGTCTTTTTGTCAATCATTTTCACATAGCCGACAATCTTTAAAAAGCACTGAACATGGAGCCGGGGAAAGAGCATCATGGTTATGCAGAAACGCTTTCATGCTTGAGGCTCTGAGGTCCTAGGTTCAATCCCAGCACCACAATAAGCCAGTGCTATGGCCTATCATCTATCTACCTACCCATTCATCTTTCCTTCATTAAAGTAAGTAATATAAATAAATCAGTAAGACACCAATCAGATCATGTTACTTACTTCACCCCACCACTCTTTGATATTCTTGTATTGCAATAAAACCCATAGTGCTTACACAACACGAACGTTTAGCCACTGTCTGGTCCTGTTTGCTCTACTTGTTTGCTTTAAGCATTCTATTCCATCCACACTGGCCTTCAGGCAGTCCCCTTGAATGAGAATCACACCTTCCTGCCTGGAAGACTCTGCACTTTCTATTTCCTTTGCTAGACTCTCCTCTTCTTTGATTCTCACTGGCAGATTCACATCTTTGAGATCTCTTATCATGTGTCACTTCCGCAGAGAGGCCCTCCCTGGCTCCCTAGGCAAAGTGGTCTTGTTTCGCTTATTGTTATTTGTCACTTTATTTGCTGCATTTATGGCACAATCTGTACCTAGCTTGTTCGTGCACTTGCCTACTTCTGTCAACGATCTTCGTATGAGATTTTAAACTACCGTGAAGGCAGAAACACTATTAGACTAACTCAGTACTGGGTACCATCACCTAGCATTGGAAAAGAGTAATACTTAATAAGTGTTTATTGAAAGAAGGGAGAGAGGGAAGGTGGGAATGGAGTGAGAATGTAAATGCTGTATAAAACATTCCCATGGTAGACAAAATAATGGCCCACCAAAGATGCCCAGGCCCCAATTCCCAGAACCTATGAATATGTTTCCTGACATCATGGGACATTTTTTGGAGATGTGATTAATGTTAAGAATCTGGAGATGAGATTATATGGAATTACACGTTACTACAATGTAATAATGACTCCTTACAAGTCGGAGAGGGAAACAGGAGAGTAGGTCAGAGAACTGTGATGAGAGAAAGACTTGACTGTTGCCTTTGAAAATGGTGGAGGGTTTCCACCAGCCAAATATGCAGGTGCCACCAAGTTCAAGCTGCCGGTTCCCCACCTGCGGGGATGTTGCCTCACAAGCAGTGAAGCAGGTCTGCAGGTGTCTCTTTCTCTCTCCCTCTCTATCTCCTCTTCCCCTCTCAATTTCTCTCTGTCCTACCCAATGGGGGTAAAAATGGCCATAGGAGCAGTGAACTCACATTGATAACCAGTGATAACCTTGGAAGCAAAAAAAAAACCAAAAAAACTACAGATGGAGCCCAGTTGTGGTTCTTGCTCGAGAATGAGTCACAACTAAACTTTTTAATTTTATTTGTTTTGATAGGACAGAGAGAAATTGAATGGAGAGGGGATACCCAGGAAGAAACGCCTGTGACTTGTGAAGTTGGCCCCCCCTACAGGTGGGGACCAGGGGCTCGAACCTGGGTCCTTGCACACTATAATATGTGCTCTCAATCAGGTGCACCACCGCCCAGGCCCGTGACAACTAAAGGTAAGTCTCAGTGATAAAGTCCAAGGTCAGGGCATGCAGTGGTCTCTGAGTTTATTCCTATCTCTGTCACCAGTCACACCCACAACCTGTCTCAGCTGACCTCACTTCTTTTTTTTATATTTATTTATTTTTCCCTTTTGTTGCCCTTGTTTTTTTATTGTTGTTTTTGTTGTTATTATTGTTGTTATTGATGTCGTTGTTGTTGGATAGGACAGAGTGAAATGGAGAGAGGAGGGGAAGACAGAGAGGGGGAAAGAAAGACAGACACCTGCAGACCTGCTTCACCGCCTGTGAAACGACTCCCCTGCAGGTGGGGAGCCGGGGGCTCGAACCGGCATCCTTACTCAGGTCCTTGCGCTTTGCGCCACGTGTGCGTAGCCCGCTGCGCTACTGCCGGACTCCCCTGACCTCACTTCTAGTAATGCTGAACGGTGATCGCCTCTCCGCACTTCTCTGTGGATTCATGCTACTATGCCTTTGTTTGAGCTGTTCCCTTTGCCTCCTCATTCTTCTTAGACTGGCTAAGTTTTATTTATCTATCCCAACTTGGTTCAGATATCTTGCATTTAGTCACGTACTCGGTGAATATATCCTAAACAGTTGCTATGTGGGGTCAGGTGGGTAGTTTAGCACTAAAGCAGAAGCCCTGAAAATGTGAGGCTTGGATTCCTGGCACTGCATAAAAATGCAAGGTGTCATGGTCTGGGTGGTGCAGTAGATAAAGCTTTGGGGCCTTCAGGCATGAAGTCCTGAGTTCCAAGACAGAACGTCGTAAATGACAGAGCGCAGCTTTGGTTTTTAAAATTTTTTCTTCTTCTTCTTTTTTAACCTCATTAAAAATGTAAGCGGGGAGTTGGGCGGTAGTGCAGCAGGTTAAGCACACATGGCGCAAAGCGCAAGGACCAGTGTAAGGATCCTGGTTCGAGCCCCCGGCTCCCCACCTGCAGGGGAGTCGTTTCACAGGCGGTGAAGCAGGTCTGCAGGTGTCTTTCTCTCCCCCTCTCTGTCTTCCCCTCCTCTCTCCATTTCTCTCTGTCCTATCCAACAACAACGACATCAACAACAATAATAACTACAACAACAATGGAAACAAGGGCAACAAAGAGGAAATAAATAAATAAATACTTTTTAAAAAAATGTAAGCAGTTGTTACAGCGGAGAGTGAAAAAGAAGTTCAGCTCTCTTGGAAGCAACATTCTGGAGTGAGGAGACAGGAAATACAATCAGTAACAAAGAAATTCAGACGATAATTACAAAAAGAAGAACACTGAAGAGGCTATGTATGGGTAGAGGGAACAGGAGATAGAGACAAGGTCCAATGAGGCACTTCTGGGAGGTGAAGCTTGTACTGATCTCAGCTGGTGCTGGCTCCGGTGAAGACTCAGGCAGAATTGTCCTGAAAACAGTGATCACAGAGCCTGAAGGCAGAGGGACACCGTGTGTGGGTGAGGCACAGAAACAAGGTCACAGACCTGAAGAAGGTGACTGAGGGGTGGATGGCACGAGATGGCACTGGGGGGGAAAGGCAGGACTCAGGTTTAACTGTGCTCGTTTGCTGTGGGAAACCAGTGTGGGTTTTACCTTACTCTGTGGAAAACTACCAGTGTTTAAATAGAGGTTTATGTAAAATGTATTTAACTGGGTTTTGTTTGGGGGCGGGTATCACAATATATAAACTACATGAAACATATAGAAGCAAAAACAAAAACAAGAAAACTACTAGGGGTCCAAGTATGGAGGTCCAATTGTCAACAAGGAGACATGACTGTAGAGGTTCAGGTAAGAGGTGGGCCGAGGAGACAGCATAATGGTTATACAAAAGACTTTCATGCTTGACGCTCTTGAGATTGGGGTTTAATCCCCAGCACCGCTATAAACCAGAGCTGAGCAGTGCTTTGGCCTCTCTTTTATTAGAGTAAATAAAATATTAAGAAAAGAAAGAAATGATGGTGATTTGGACCAGAGTTCTCTAGTGGTAGAGAGAGAAGGAAGTCTTCCCTAAATCTACAGGTCTGACTGAAGTCTCTATACCTATCTTCCTCACACCCTGAGATTCTCCTATACCTTAACACCTGCCGTATTAAGGAAAGCAAATTCATTTTCTGACGAGATCGGACATGTTCACAGTGGTATGGCTGTAGACACAAATTCACTTTCATATCTGTCAGTCTCCATGTGCCTGTAAGCTCCTCATAAGACAGGAGCACAATCAGTGGTACCTGGTAGGCATGTGTTGGCAGAAGGACACTTAGGTGATCTTTCTTCATTCCTCCATTTTACCACGAGTTCACTTCACATGGTTAAGTTGTGGTTACCGTCACTAAGCTTTTGTTTCTTGAAACTACCTTCGCTAACTCAGTAAAATTTGAAGTATTCTGCCACATAGGAAATTATGACTTAAACTGGAAGATAATTGAATAAACAGATATTGTTGGGCTGTGCCGCGGAGGAGAGAGAGGAGATTGGAGAGAGAGGAGATCGGAGAGGAGTGGGAACACAAATCTTTATTCACGCGGACACCTCAGAGTTGGGTGAGAGCCCAGCGGTTCGGGCCACGTGGAGCTAGCAAAATGGCCGCCTCCCACTACACACAGCAACCTTTCTCTGTGTCCGGTCTCCGAGGTGAAAAGGGGCAAAGAGATTGGGCCCGCAGCAGCAGTGGGCTTTATAGGATAAAAACCAGAAGTGGAAGTCGGGACAGGATTGACAGGGAAAGGCACTCCAGGAAAGTGTTTCAACTCTCGCGGGAATTGACAATATCCTGAGGGGACAACATGGTGGAGCAAGGCACTCCCGGGAATATAATTTCAACCCTCCCGGGAATTGACAATATCCTGAGAGGACAACATGGCGGAGCAAGGCACTCCCGGGAATATAATTTCAACTCTCGCGAGAATTGACAATATCCTGAGGGGACAACATGGTGGATGTGACCGCATCTGCACAATTTCCCAACAAGATAAATGGTTATTAGACAGATCTCAGACTTCTAACTCCAGAGGTTATCCGTAGAATATTTTCCTCCTCCTCTCTCTCTCTCTCTCTCTCTACCCCTCTATCCCTTCCTTCCTTTCCTGTCAGGACCTTGTGCCTGTGTGATTTCACCACTCCTGGGCTGACTTTTTTCATTCATAGTGCAGATTACTAACTATAATATATGAGCACAGCAGATGTTTTCATTTAGATAGACACAGAGAGAGGGAGAGACATCAGAGTGCTGCAGCTCCCTCAGTGCTGGTGCTGAGGCACTTTCGTGTGGTGTCAGGCATACCGGGGCCATGCAAAGCAGTGTGTACATGCTACCTAGTGATCTAGCTGGGGAGTTTTTCAACTTGCATCGAAATAGATGAAGTTGTAACAGCCTCTAAATAGTTAATAGAAAAAGATTCAGCTGGCCATTATAGGACTTTAAGAAATGCATATATATATATATATACATATACGCATATATAGAATATTCATGTATGTGAAAACACACCTATGTTGTAGATGGCATAGAGAAAATAGAAGATAAATTTAAGTCTATATAATGTATTTCTCCAAACACAAAAATGCTGACTTTCATACAGTACCAAGTAAATCAGCTACTCCATTTATAAGAAGTTCAGAACCCCAAGGCCCTTCAAGTAAATGAGGCATCTTCCCATAAAATGAAACCTCCTATCAACTGTAAACATCCTTCCTACAGCTTCCATGAAGGGTCGATATTAAAACTACAACTCGGTGTTGAATCACAAAATCAAAGAGCATTTCTATGTCACTGACTCATCACTCAGGTTGGGACAGTTTCCAGACTGTGAAAACAAAGTCTCAGTGAGGGCTAAGTAGGGAGGTGGGATGGGACCCACTAGAAATACCTCTCCTGGCATGAGGCCAGAGACAGCAAGTAGCCTTCGGTGAGTGTCTTTCCCCACTGCTCCAGGAAGAAGACAAAGTATACAGTGACTTGAAAGCCCTGTGTTACCAGGCTAGGAAATACCCTCACCACACGTGACTACTTCACCATGGCAGGGGCACCTTCTACTTCCACATTACTTCTCTTCTATAGTATTGTATCAAGTTCAGGAGGCAGCATTGTGGAAAAGAAAAAAAAAAAAAAAAAGGCTTAGTTCTACCAGGGCCCTGTTTGCTCATTCACACAACAGGTCTTGCAATACTTACCTAGCCAGAGTGATCAGGAAAATTAATATGATCTTGTCATGGCCACATGAGAATACCTCACACAGAATAAGCACTCTACGAAGGCTAGTTTCCATTTTTTCTTTTACCAGGTCTTGTGTGTGTGTGTGTGTGTTTCTTTTCTAAATCATTTATGACTTTTGAGATATTGGTATTACATTGGTATTACTTATTAGAGTAGGCTCAAAAAAAAAAAGCAGATTTTAAGTGATCTTTATTCTTAACCCTGGCTATCAAAGAACATAAAATGTTAGAAGGTGGGAGTCGGGTGGTAGTGCAGCGGGTTAACCGCACGTGGTGCAAAGTGCAAGGACCGGTGTAAGGATCCCAGTTCGAGCCCCGGCTCCCCACCTGCAGGGGAGTCGCTTCACAGGCGGTGAAGCAGGTCTGCAGGTGTCTATCTTTCTCTCCTCCTCTCTGTCTCCCCCTCCTCTCTCCATTTCTCTGTCCTATCCAACAATGACGACGACAACAATAATAACTACAACAATAAAACAAGGGCAATGAAAGGGAATAAATAAATAAATGTAAAAAAATTGTTTAAAAAAATGTTAGAAGGTGAGGGATGGGCGGAGGGTAGATAGCATAATGGTTATGCAAACAGACTCTCATGCCTGAGGCTCCAAAGTCCCAGGTTCAATCCCCCACACCACCATAAACCACAGCTGAACAGTGCTCTGGTTAAGAAATTAAAAAATTAAAAAAAAAAAAAAAAAAAGGTGAGTGATGCAGGTGGTGGCACATTTGGGTGAGCCACTGAAATCATCCCAAGCATCCATTACCACGCTCAAGGACCTGAGTTCAATCCCACTACACACCTGCAGGGAGGGGCGGGGAAGCTTCATGAGCAGTGAAGCAGGTCTGCAGGTGTCTTTCTCTCACCCTCTCCACCCACCCCTCTCAGTTTGTCTCTGTCCTGTCAAATAAAATAGAAAAAAAGGGGGAGGGGATGGACGCAGGGAGTGGTGGATTTGTTTCATCGTGCAGTTAACGAGCACCAGAAACAATCCTGGTGGAAAAAAAAAGAGTGAGCTGCTATCTACCGCACCTCTGTGGTCGCCTTCCCTTCCAAGAGGTTGGCATCTGAGTCTGAATCCTCACAAAACATCCAAGGGGCTCTTCTCTGTGGCCCTCAGGCTTGGTTGTCTTACATATGTTTGCTGCTGACTATCTTGCTGACAAGAAAGCAAATACAACTCTTCCCTTTTGTTGGCACGTCGATATAAAGACTATACTTTGGAGGTCATCTGTTCTACCTTTGTATTTTAGGCAAGAGAAAAGAGAGTGTGTGTGTCGACAGTACAATCAAGATCAGTTCCCTAGGTCTCCTGGTTTCTGATCACGCATGATCACCTCTACTATATGACATTGCTTCTGAGCAGCTACGAGAGGAGCAGACTAAAGTATTATTGGAGTTCACGCTTCAGCTAATAGTCAAGCTACAACAATTTGTTATTCTACTACACACCCCAGACATGATGCACATTACAATTAATTAATTAACTTATTTTACCAGGGTTGCGATTTTTGGGTGGTCTCCTAGAATTGAACCTGGGCAGGCCTCTAAGCCTCAGGTATAGAAGTCTTTTTGCATAACCATTATATTCTCTCCCTTTGTGATGCCTATTACATACAACCTTTACAATGCCCATAGAATAAAGTACTTCTAAAAACCTAGTGCCTTGATTGTCACCCTTTGGCAGTATTTCTTTAAAAGAAACACTGTATACAATTAGCCAAGAGATGTACTGGCAATATATATCAAGTAAAGGATAATTAAGTAAATAAATATATTTATTAGGTAAATAAACTAGTACTATTGGACATTTTTTTTAAAAAAAAATTTTAGTATCTTTATTTATTTATTGGATAAAGACAGCCAGAAATTGAGAGAAGAAGGAAAGCTAGAGAGGAGGAGAGACAGAGAGACACCTGCAGCCCTGCTTCACCACTTGTAAAACTTCCTCTGCAGATGGGGAGGGGGGGCGGGGCTTGAACCCAGGTCCTTGTGCGTTGTAACATGTGCGCTTAACCAGGTGCGCCACCACCTGGCCCAAACTATTGGACATTTTCAGAGTCATTCATCCCAAGAAAATAGAATACACATTCTATTCAAGTCTACATGGGCCATTGTCAAGGATGGGCCACAAAGACAGTGTCAACAAATTCAAGAGCATTGAAATCATCCTAGCATTTCTCAGACCACAGTGGAATTAAATTAACATTTAACAACAAACAAACAAAAAAACTAGTACAAGTCCCAAAATATGGAAACTCAACAGTATACTACTTAACAACTGCTGGGTCAAAGAGGAAATAAGGTCGATTATTGATACCTTTATTAGAATCATCAAACAAGGAAATGCAAAAAAATAAATTAATGAATAAAACTTGAGATTATCTTAGAGCCCACTAAAATCCTAGATCTATTTCCTAACTTGAGGCCAAACTTGGTGAAATTAATACTACTGGCTTGTCACATTAATGACCTTCGCTGCTTTAACAAATGCGAGAAAGCCAAAGGGGAAGAGACTGGCTCATTTCATGATGGCTACTTTGGCCAATGCCAGGCCCATTCATTACCTGGGGTCCTAGTCAGGGTATCCTTGGATTCTCCCATAGACACAATGGTTCTAGATCACTACTAGACCCCTCTCTCCACCATCACATGTCCCCTCCATCAGGAACGTCATCATAAGTCCTCTTGTGGCCTCTCCAGGCCCTTGCCCTCACTGTAGAGCAGCAATGGCAGGGACTGTCCCACTCTCTGAAGGGAGGCTGGGTCAGCCTACTCTGCCACTCGAGGAAGACGGGTCCTGAAGTGAGTGCAGCCTACGATGTTCCCAGCTGTGACCATGGACAGTGAGCTCAGACTGACAGGGACTCAGAAGTTACACAGGCTCCTGTGCTATATATGAATAGACATGGACCCTGGGTCAGAGTGATGTGAAAAACAATTCATTGCATTTATATAATTTCTACAAGTTTGGGAGGTGCTCTCTGCCCTAATCCTGCTTCCTTGTTCTATTCTCAACTCTGACACCCCCTTCCCAGACAATATTTCTAGTCCACCTGCATATTAGTTATCAAGCTCAAGCAAAGATTACTAAAGTCATGAGATGAGTCCCTAGGAACATACCTAAAATAGACGTACTAGCTTCTTTCAACCCTCAAATACCTACTCTTCTCTTCTCTAGTCTTACTTTATGGTTCCTGTTTAGTACACATTTTGTTCTGCTTTATATCTCACTGCCTCTCATCCACCAATATGCTACTATGATTCCATCCTAACCTTCCTGGAAGATGACTTCACCAATGTGTCTTGGAACCCCACCTCTTCAGAGCTCTGCCCCACTAGGGAAAGCCAGAAACAGGCCGGGGGTGTGGAGCCACCTGCCAACACCCATGCCCAGCAGAGAACCAATATGGAAGGAGGCAGGAACTCCCACCTTCTGCACAGCAAAAAGAATTTTGGATGGTAGCAGTGCTCACCACTATACCACCAATGCACATAGCAAAAAGAATTTTTGGTTCCTAGTCCCAGAGGGATAAATTATAGGGAAAAATAACCAGAGGTCTCTGAACCATAATTCCACCAGGACTTGAGGCATTTGTTACCAGGAATCTTGTTTTTTATACCGTCACTGAAAGAGAAGCGAATCTGGAAAATGCCAGAGGAATTCAAGCTCTGTTTCTCTTATTTGAGAGAGGAGAACAAAAAAATAAAGGACAGTCAGAAGTACTAACAGGTGTAGGTATAACTTAGCAAGGAATTGAAGGCAGAACCATAGAAAAAAATGGGACAAAAATAAATAGATATAAATATAGATACAGATAATTTTAGATATAAAGCCAGCCTATACCTGTGACCTCAGGAGAATGACTGCAGTTTCCATTGGATGGGATGGGGATGCAAACCTCTGGTGGTGGGTAAAATTAGACCAACAATAAAAAATTACAGCAACAATAAAAAATCAAGGGCAACAAAAAGGGAATAAATAAATATTTTTTTAAAATTATACCCTTTTAACTTATAATTTTGTAAATCAGTATTGAACACCTAATAAAAAATAAAAAGTAAACTAAAAAAAAAAAACAAAAAAACCCTAATGTTTTAACTTTTGGAAAGTTAAATTATAATATCTGATATAGACACTCCTATACTCCTCTCCCTTCTTTCCCATTTTTCTGGACTCTACTTTCTGTAAAGAGTTTGCATTTTTTTTCCATTCCTGATATTTCACATTGGTTATAGTAAAAAGGTGCCTGAGATGCCATGTGTAAAAAAAAGAAAAGAAAAGAAAGAAAGAAAGAAAGAAAGAAAGAAAGAAAGAAAGAAAGAAAAGTACATTTAAGATACATTTGTAGGGAGCTGGGTGGTAGGGCAATGGGTTAAGCGCAGGTGGCACAAAGTGCAAGGACCAGCGTAAGAATCCCAGTTCAAGCCCCCGGCTCCACACCTGCTGGGGAGTCGCTTCACAAGCGGTGAAGCAGGTCCGCAGGTGTCTGTCTTTCTCTCCCCCTCTCTGTCTTCCCCTCCTCTCTCCATTTCTCTCTGTCCTATCTAACAACGACAACATCAATAACAATAATAACTACAACAACAGTAGAAAACACAAGGGCAACAAAAGGGAAAATTAAAAAAAAAATTTTAAGATACATTTGTGGGGGGATAAAAAAAAAAAAAAGAAAGAAAAAGAAGGCCAATAGATGGCCCATTACAGTGCACAAGGACCTGGGTTCATGCCCCTGGTCCCACCTGCAGGTAGAAAGTTTAGCGAGTGGTGAAATAGAGTTGCAGGTTTCTTTGTCTTTTTCCCTCTCTCCATGACCCTCCCCTCTCAATTTCTCTCTGTCTGTATCCAACAGTAAATACATGAATAAAATTAAAAAAAAAAATACATTAAGGAGTGTCAGAGACACAACTTTGCCATGCACACTGGTCAGGTTTGAGCTGAGCTGTGACAGGGAGGCTAGACATGATGGCAGAGGAGGACCTAGTGGGGGTTGAACTGTTATGTGGAAAACTGGGAGATGTTATGTATGTACAAACTTTAGTATTTTACTGTCGACTGTAAACCATGAATCCCCCAATAAAGAAATTAAAAAAAAAAAAAAGACAAGTTAGGCAGACCTATCCTGTAATAACACTGAATCATTTATGCAAAAAACTGCCTTATAGCTTGAACAAGCATTCCAAAAATGGAGCAATAACATGGGAAGAAAAAAAGAAAAAGAAGCAGCAGCAAGACATGGAGGGACATTTCAGGAAACAAGGCATTTCCACTCCTAGAGGTATTGTTTGCCATGATTTCCTATTTTCTTATTTTCTGCCTTGGACTCCCTCCCCCCCCCCCCCCCAGCTTACAAATTTCATGACACCTGTTGAATTAAGTCCTTAAAGATACATTTTTAAAAAATTTATCTAGAGGGGAATCGGGCGGTAGCGCAGTGGGTTAAGCGCCGGTGGCGCAAAGCTCAGGGACCAGCGTAAGGATCCAGGTTGGAGCCCCCGGCTCCCCACCTGCAGGGGAGTCACTTCACAGGCGGTGAAACAGGTCTGCAGGTGTCTATCTTTCTCTCCTCCTCTCTGTCTTCCCCTCCTCTCTCCATTTCTCTCTGTCCTATCTAACAACAACATCATCAACAACAATAATAACTACAACAATAAAAAACTACAACAAGGTCAACAAAAGGGAACGAATAAATAAATATTTTAAAAAATTATCCATAGAACACAGTTTTTCACTCCGGAAGGATAGCGGACTGGACAGAGCACGTTTGTTTGCCCTTCCCCCCCCCCCCCCGAAAGTGCGTGAAATGTTTTCACTTCGTGAGAAATTTGATCGTGAGAATTTTGATCGCCACTTTGTTGAGGTTTTGAACAAGTACACAGGGTGTCAGAAGACACCACGATCAGTGGCATAGCAGACTTTCACGCCCAAGGATCCAGAGGTCCCAGGTTCAATGCTCAGAACCCCTGTAAGCCGGAGCTAAGCAGAGTTCTGTTTTAATTTTTTTTCATAAGTTTATATTGAATAACTATGTCTACCCAAGGGTCAGGAACATAGTAAGTGCTCAATAGAAATTTTTATCGACATGGTATATATACCATTAACTCCAGACCCCATCCATCTGACCCAGGGCCCATGTCTGTTCATATTTAGCATCTCCTTGACTTCGGCATCCCTGTCAGTCTGGGCTCGCAGTCCATGGTCACAGCTGGGAACATTCTAGGCGTCACCCATTTCAGGACCAGTTTTCTGTGACTAAGTCCACACCCCTGAGTAGCAGTTTGTCTGCTACAGACTGGCTGGGCAGGGTCTCTAGGTCTGGGGTTTGAAATCACAAGAAAGTGCTGCCAGGAAAGGGTTCGCCCTCTCTCAGATCAAAGACTCAGAAGACCCCTCCCTATCTTACCCACAGAAGGTGGCGCTGGCGACCCGCACCCAGACTGGCCTCTCCCTGAGGGGCTCCTGGCCACATGCCAAGTCACCCTTGTCATTTTTTTTCCATTTCTCCCAAGGATCCCGAGGGGCTTCCTCCCCTACGTCTAAGGGAATCCCACCCCCAACAGGTACAAACCCGAGGGTTTGCAAAAAGGGGAGACTCAGCCCGACTTCCCTCCCCACCCCATCGCCCCAGGAGTAGCCATGGGGGGGGGGAGCAGGAACTCAGTCCCTCTGCCCCGGGTCCCCCAAGTCGCCGCTGGTCACTCACTGCGCTTGTCCTGCCCTCAAGCCGGTCTCCGGGGGGCTCCGGGGGGCTCCAGGAGGCTCCGAAAAGTCGCTGTGGCTCCCTCTGCTAGTCCCCGTGGCCCTTGTCCCAGCGATTCTCTCTGTCCCTTCTCAGACAGCAAAGGCGCAATGAGTCATCTGGTCCCCGGGTTTCTGCAAGCAAACTGGGGATCCCCCCGGCCCACCCCGACTGCCGGGACTGTGTCTGTGTCGCTTGCAGCAAGGTAATGAAGCCTCCAGCGCTGGGTTTCTTCTGTCTGAAACGTGGAGAGTCTAAACCCATCTCACCACATCCAGGGTGGACTCGGGGTGCGGCCACTTGAGCACCAGGGGCTGAGAGGTACCTCAAGTCCTTAACCTGGGCTTTCACAGCCACAGAGAAGCGACACTTGGGTGACACTCACTAGAGACCTTTCCGCTGCAGTTCTTCCTCCGCTGCTCTGCAGACCACCCGCTGTCCCGCCGCCTCCGCCCCCTGCTGTCCTGGTCCCCAGGGTGCTAACAAGTGTGTGTGACTATCCAGTGGGGGGATGGGGGTGGGGAAAACAAGATTCTTATGTGCATGAAAATGAAAATGAAAAATGACATTAATATTTAATGGATAATATATATATATATATATATATATATGGAGTTTACATTTATTTATTTATTTGGGGGAGTTTATATTTCAAGATGACAAAAGCAGTGTAGGAAAAGAGTTGAGCCATTCCCATCATGACCAGTGGTGATCATGACCAGTTATTACTTTATGTATTTCTTTTCCGTTTTTTTAATTTTTATTTATAAAAAGGAAACACTGACATAGGATAAGAGGGGTACAACTCCACACACTTCCCACCACCAGAATTCCATATCCCATCCCCTCCCCTCATAGCTTTCCTATTCTTTATCCCAAGGTCATTGTGGGGATGCAGAAGCTGGAAGGTCTGGCTTCTGTAATAGCTTCCCCGCTGAACATGGGCATTGGCAGGTCGATCCATACTCCCAGCCTGCCTCTCTCTTTCCCTAGTGGGGCAGGGCTCTGGGGAAGCAGGCCTCCAGGACACATTGATGGGGTTGTCTGTCCAGGGAGGTCCGGTTGGCATCATGTTAGCATCTAGAACCTGGTGGCTGAAAAAAGAGTTAACATATATAGAGTAAAACAAATTATTATTTTTTTAATTTATTTTATTTTTTTTTCTCACTGTTCAGCCCTGGCTTATGGTGGTACAAGGGATTAAACTTGGAACTTTGGAGTCAGGCATAACAATCTCTTAGCGTAACCATTATGCTGTCTACCTCTGCCCTGTTTCTTTCTACCTCTGCCCTGTTTCTTTCTTTCTTTTTTTAAGATTTATTTATTTATTTATTATCTGATAGAGACAGAGAGAAACTGAGAGGAGAGGGGGAGATAGAGAGAGAGAGAGAAACAGAGACGCCCGCAGCCCTGTTTCAGCACTCTGAAGCTTTCCCTCTGCAGGTATCAAGGGCTCAAACCTGGGTCCTTGTACAGTGTAATATGAGAGCTTATCTTTTAAGTAGGGGTTTGAGGGAAGCGGGAGAACTGCACACAGTACCGATGAGTTGATGATAGTATTTCCTTAAATCTAGGAGTTCACCAACTCTGGGGCACAGATACTGCTGTTCATGCACCAGTGAGAGATATTTTGAATATTTCTGAATATGTGAATGATCATTTTACATACTGAAAGATCTCTTGTAGATATTTTAGATAGGTTTTAACTATCTTGTGCTTTCAAAAATTAAAAGGGAAAATGTAAACCAAGTTAAGTTTTTTGTTGTTGTTAGAAATGAGGTAAAATTATCATCTACAAAATAATGCTTTTAAAAACCTGGCAGCCGGGGCTGGGTGGTGGTACAACCTTCTCTGTGTCCTATCTAATTAAAAATAAAGTTAGAAAGGAAAAAATGAAAAGAAAAAGGAAAAAGAAAGAGAGTGAGGGACTTGTAGTGCCGGCACCATTTCCAGCAATAACCTTAGTGGCAAACAAACAAACAAACAAAAATTTGGCAGCAACTTACTATTTTGTTCCAGACTTCTGCTGAGCATGTGAGTATATTTTTAATCTATTTGTTAAAAAATATGAACATTGGTAGTGCAGCGGGTTAAGGGCTCATCGTGACGTAAAGCGCAAGGACCAGTGTAAGGATCCCGGTTGGAGCCCCCGGCTCCCCACCTGCAGGGGAGTCACTTCACAAGCGATGAAGCAGGTCTGCAGGTGTCTGTCTTTCTCTCCCCCTCTCTGTCTTCCCCTCCTCTCTCTATTTCTCTCTGTCCTATCCAACAATGATGACATCAATAAAAACAATAATAAGTACAACAACAATAAAAAAGACAACAAGGACAGCAAAAGGGAAAATAAATAAAATTTAAAAAAACTTAAAAAAATATGAACATGCAGAAACTTCTTGATTAATTCAAGAGAACAACCGATAAATATTAAGGATAATACAATTAGGACTTCCGGAGGCGGAGCTATGAGCAGCCAATTATTGCAGCCAAATGTTAGTAATAACCTTGTATACTCATGGGTCAACTTATTTTCCAGTAAATTTAATGCATTTTCCTTTTTATCCTATTTTAAAATTGAGTTAATTTTGTGTATGTTCTATACTCTATACTGTAGCTATTTTTGTTACATAAGATTATATAGAAAAGCTATGCATAAATAAAAAACAACTGAACATAAATGGGGAATATATTCTTAATTTTTTTTTTCTAAAAGAGTTCACAAGTGTTAATCTTTTGGTCTTATTTTTAATTTTTCAGACAGAGACAGAAAGTTGGAAATGCAGAGGGGGAGGAGAGAGAGAAAGAGAGAGAGAGAGTGTCAAAGAGGTTACAGCACCAAAGCTGCTTCTTTCAGAGCGGTGGCAACCAGGCTTGAACCCCAGATGGTGTACATGGCAAAGCAGCACATTGTTCAAATGAGTTCTTTTGCCAGCCCCACCAGTGTAAATGACTTAGTTGTAAAGACTATTAAGTTCTGATTGCAACATCTCGCAAACTTTTCAAGCTAGACAGAAGATGATGTTCAAATGCATCTGATTTTTATTTATTTGTTTTTAACCAGACAGATGAGAGGTGTTGATGGAAAGACCTGAGTCTTAACTGTCAAGCAAGCAGAGAGTATTTTGAGAATGCAGTAAGATTCAGGCACCAGAGACAGCCCTCATTATTTTTCTTTCTCCTAGTTACAAATAAATGATCAACTTTACATAAAGATTATTAGAGAAATGATCTTCTAAGTCCCTGATTACATCATTCAACTATGGTTTAAATGTAGAGAAAATACTTATGCTAACTGTTATTGATGCAATAACAATTCTTCCTTTCATCTTCCCTGTATTTTTCCTACATTATAAACTTCACAAGTACAAAGACCACATCTGGCTTGTTCCTTCTCTGTCTCCCATACTTGGCACTGTCAGTGGCACAGAACAGATACTCGACAAATACACATGGAGTTAAACTGACAATCTAGAGAGAGCTCACACTCTGTGGACAGTAGGCAGTGTTGAATCTTAGAAACTTTCAATAGCTGAAAAAACATTTTTGTCCCCCACCTGCAGAGGAGTCGCTTCACAGGCAGTGAAGCAGGTCTGCAGTTGTCTGTCTTTCTCTCCCCCTCTCTGTCTTCCCCTCCTCTCTCCATTTCTCGCTGTCCTGTCCAACAGTGACGACATCAAAAACAACAACAATAATAACTACAACAATAAAACAACAAGGGCGACAACAGAGAATGAATAAATAAATAAATATTTTTGTCAAGTACTTTTACCTCTGCTGAGTATATATATGAATCTAATCTAGAGATCTTTTAATTTCCCTTCATTTCTCTTCTACTATGTCTCTCTCCTCTACATAACTAGGAAGTTTCCCTAGTATATCCCCAAACCAATTTATTTGACTTTGTGGGTTTGAGATGACATTCTGCATCGTTACAGTATTGTACGATTGTATTTTCAAGTCACTCGCTTAGTTAAGCGAATAACCACAGTGACAGGGACAAAGACTTTTTCTAGGAAATACCAGCTCAGTTTCCATTTCTGCTACCTTTCCTTTAAATGTCTATTCTGGGTCCTTGTTCTTATGCAAAGTGCTTAAAATATACACACTGTGCTATGAACAAGTGAACGTCATTTGTCTGAATAAATACTAAGGCACAGTTGCCAACACAGTGACTTATGAGTGATATGAGTCATAGTGATATGAGTTCAGCTTGGTCAGAGTGCCTTCCTGGAGGCTGGGTGGCAGTGCACCTTGTTACTCACATATATTTCCAGGCAGAAAGACCCAAGTTTGAGTCTCCCTCCCCACTCGCAGGGGGAACGTTTGAGCAGTGGTGAAGCAGGTCTGCAGGCGTCTCTTTCTCTTTCCCTCTCTGTCTCCCCCTTCCTCTCAATTTCTCTCTATCCTATCAAATAAAATAGAAAAAGAAAAGAGAATTTTTTCATATACATTTCATCCATTTACTTATAAAATGGGTCGAGAGTATAAGATCAATCAACCACACTGTTTTATTTGGCAGAAGTTTTATTTCTAGTTTTTCACTGTTAAAATTAGGAAATGTGCCCAAAGTGTTAACATTTCTAGGCCATGTATGTCACCTAAGTGTACTTGTAGTTCCATATTTCTGACAGCTTATACAAAATACTTTAGTGCAAGCTTAGTAGGTGATCTGCAAAGACTGCGAAGATTTTGAAAACTGTGCAACTTTTCCACACTGACATTTAGCAAGAACATCTGCTGTTTATAAATGAATAGACCACATGGAAAATGTCATGTTTGGGTTAAAAACAGTGCATCCATCTTTCTTTCCCTCTTTCTTCTTTTATTCCTTTCTCTCTCTCTCTCTCTCTTCCTCTCTCTTTCTCTTTGCTTTTTCCTCTATCCCCTCTACTCCCCTTCTTACTTTCTCCCTCCCTCCCTCCCTCCCTTCCTTCCTTCCTTACCCTCTCTCTCTCTCTCTCTGTTTCTTTCTTTCTTCATTTGTTGTTTTCAGGATGACTTTTTCAGATATAAATAGAGAGGCAGAGAAAGAGAGGGCAAAAATACCACAGCACCAAAACCTCATTCAATGTGTTGAGGGCTGGGCTCAAAATGGGGTCACACCTTAGGGCAACGTGGCACACTACAAAATAGTGCACTATTTTGCTGGCCCAAGAGCCATTCATTTACAAGATACCTTTAGGTTTCCAGAGACAATAACGGGTTTTTTAAAAAAAAAGATATAGGAGGAACAATCAAGACACTGAGATGTACAGGGTTCTGTGTACTCCACAGTACTGCTCTTGGTTTCAACAGCTCAATCGTAAAGACACGTGAGTCAAAGGATTTCTGTTTCTGTAATATACTGGCATCTTACCTGGTTGTCTGAGACAGAACTTTTGGAGACCCAAAAGGAGGTGTTTTGCAGGTATTTTTAAATAATGACTCACATAAAAAAAAAACAAATTTCTTGGGGCTCCCTGAGGTGTGTTTGGTCCAAGTTTGAGCTCTGACACCACATAGGAGAACCATGACAGGGAGAAATACTTCAGTGATTCTCTCTCTCTCCTCTCTTTCTCTCTCTCTCTCTCTCACCCCCCTCCCTCCCTCCCTCTCTTTCTGAAACAGAAAGAATGAAAAGTCAGCCTAGAAGCAGTAGAAAATCAGGGAGGTGAGGTGCTGGCATTGCAACACACAAATCAGCCCGCAGACTCCTCACAAACATTCTCACTGATACATACCCGACTCAGTATCTACTTAGGAAGTTTTCTCTCCTCCTTCTATTCTTCCTCTGCCTGTCTCTTTTCCTCTTCCTATTTCCTTTTTTGTTGTTGTTGTTGCCCTGAGCCAACATTCCTACAGTCTCTTCCCTGAGGCTGCATTCCTACACAGTTTCACAATTCCTGGTTGGCTTTTATTTATGTATTTGTTTTAATTTTTTAAAGATTATTTATTCATGAGAAAGATAGATGGAGAAAGAGAGAGAGAGAGAACTAGAACCTCACTCTGGTGCATGTGCCGCCAGAGATTGAACTCAGGACCTCATACTTGAGAGTCCAGTGCTTTATCCATGGCACCAACTCCCAGGCCACCGTATTTATTTTTTGATAGAAGGTGAGAGAAGGAGAGAGATGGGCATGATAGATCACAGCACTGCTCCACCACCCAAGAAACTTGCCCTTTGCGGGGGTGGGGGGGGGTGGGGGGGGCTGATTCGAGTCCTCGTGCCTGGTGAAGTGGGTGCTCTGTCAGGGGAGCTATCTCCTGGCCCCTATTTGTGAAGTTCTTCAGTGAGGGTTCACGAAGAATAAATACTCTGGAACGAACAAGGGGATTTGATGAGCATCAGCGTTCTTTTCTTGTATTTCAGTCTTGTAGCCCACAAGTATTCTCTATTCCTTGCTTAGCACAGGTGGACAGTATTCTGATTTACCAAGCGAGATAGCACCAACATCATGTCTTGTCCGGGACCGATTCAAGCTCTGTGGGCAGCAAACAGTTGTTGCTGTCTGATGGGATGTGTATGACTTTGACTATGAATCCCTTTTCATTTCTGATAGCTTGAGAAATAGATCTTACTAGCCTATTTCCATTTACCTGCAGGTAGCACTGTGTGATTCATGCTCGATGCGTTTCTTTCTTTTCTTTTTTTTAAAGAGATACTCTTTTATTTTTATTTTTTTGATTATCTTTATTTATTGGATAGAGACAGACAGAAATCAAGAGGGAAGGGGGTGATAGGGAGAGAAACAGAGAGACACCTGCAGCATTGCTTCACCATTTTCTTTTTTTTTTTTAATTTTTTTAAATATTTATTTTATTTATTTATTCCCTTTTTGTTGCCCTTGTTGTTTTATTGTTGTAGTTATTATTGTTGTTGTCGTTGTTGGATAGGACAGAGAGAAATGGAGAGAGGGAGGGAAGACAGAGAGGAGGAGAGAAAGACAGACACCTGCAGACCTGCTTCACCGCCTGTGAAGCGACTCCCCTGCAGGTGGGGAGCCGGGGTTCGAACAGGGATCCTTATGCTG
This sequence comes from Erinaceus europaeus, assembly GCF_950295315.1. Lineage (NCBI taxonomy): Eukaryota > Metazoa > Chordata > Mammalia > Eulipotyphla > Erinaceidae > Erinaceus > Erinaceus europaeus. The sequence goes on along the minus strand of NC_080174.1, from coordinate 86,738,085 downwards.
GTCCTTGTGCTTTGCGCCACCTGCGCTTAGCCCGCTGCGCTACCGCCCGACTCCCGCTTCACCATTTTCAAAGCTTTCCCCTTGCAGGTGGGGACCGGTGCTCGAACCCTAGTCCTCGTGCATTGTAATAATGAGCTCAACCAGGTGTGCCACCACCCAGCCCCACTCGATACGTTTCTATCTTCATTTCTTTTGTGTTATTCCATTGTACATTGTACATTCATACACAGAAAAGATGGACCCGTTTAAATTTTGGATATATAGAGAGTTTGAGGAGGAAAGGAGGGGAGTGAGAAAGGGATGTAGCATGTTTCATGAACAGTAATGTGTGCACTCAACCTGGTAAGCCACAACATGGCCCCTGGAACAAACATTTTTTAAAAATACTATTATTATTTTGTAAAATGTTTAATTATATTTATGTATTTATAGGATAGAACAGCCAGAAATTTAGAGATATGGGGAGCTCGAGTGGGAGAGAGAGAGAGAGAGAGACCTCTGCAGCACTGCTTCACCACTTGTGAAGTTTTTTCCCCCTGCAAGAGGGGACCGGGGGCTTGAACCAAGGTCCTTGCACACTGTAACATGTGCACCCAACCAGGTACACTATCATCTGGCCCCCACCCACAAAACAAACATTTTATATGTATTTATGATTGCTAGCAATCCACATTTCTTTGAAAGAATTAGGTTTCCCTGGATATCATTTCACTTTCTCCTAAAGAAACTGTTAGCGTACTCTATATGCAGGACTGCCAGTGACAAATTTTCTCATCTTTTATTTGTCTATAAATACCTTAATTTTGTCTCTATTTTTGAGCAATTTTTAACATTTTTTTGCCTCTAGGGTTTTTGCTGGGGCTCAGTGCCAGCACTACGAATCCACTGCTCCTGGTGACCATTTTTTCCATTTTACCGAACAGGACAGAGAAATTAAAAGAGGAGGAAGAGAGACAGAGAGACACCTGCAGACCTGCTGTACCATTTGTGAAACTTGTGAAGCTTCCTCCCTGCAGGTGGGGAGCAGGGATTCGAACCCAGGTCCTTGATGGTCCTTGTACTTCATACTATGTGTGCTTAACCAGGTGTGTGTTCACTGCCTGAACCCCTGAATTGTTTATTTATTTACTTATTTTACTATATATAAACTGGCAGGCTTCTTCACACCTGTCGGACTCTTTGTGGGGAGGCCTCTTTCCTGGGCACAAAGTCCTGCCTTACCTGCTCTGCTGTGCACCAGATATGGGGGTCCAGAAGAATGTTCCGGGGCAGGAGGAGTAAGCCTGCAGGACTGACTCAGTGCCCAGTGCTAGTGCCGCAGCAAGAGATGACCCGGGGAAAGCTTCATCAACAGTCCATTTATTGAACAGCAAAGCAGGGTTTATAAGGGGTCTCAGGAGGAAGTGACATGTGTAGACCATATATGGTAGGGAGGCAAAGGGTCCAGGGAGGGTCAGGACTTTCCCAGTAATTGTTGAGCAAGAGGTTTAATTGGTAAAAGGAACGAGAAAGCAAGGTTATCAGTAACCAGCAGCCAGAGCGAGGTCCTGAGGGCAGAGAGAAGATAGATCAGATATGATCAGAGGAATGGAATGGGTGGGGAAGTAGGGAGGGGACTTTCAGGCAAAACAATGATTATATAGATAATAAGGGAGTAGGCTATTGTTGCTGAGCATTATGCCCTGCTCCATCATTGAGCAGGTTTACATAATCATTGTTTTGCCCGAGACCCACCCTGCCTGCAGGGTGTTGGTTAATCACACTGGTTAGAACCTTCACAACAGCTGCTATGGAAGCTTTCTACCTTCACACTCTTTTCTCCACCCCCTCTCCTAGCCATTTCCTTTTCCCACTTGCCACTTCTGGTTAAAGATAGATATCCAGGTTGGCTCCGGTCGAGTTCTCTCCAACCCAGAGAGCACGTGCCCGGGAAGAAACTCCCTCACTGCCCGGGAAGAAACTCCCTCACGCTAGCCCGGCATATTGTGAGGCAGGGAGGCTGATAGGTGGGTAGATCCTAGAGGCCATGTCCTCCTTGCTGGACCTCTTAGTAGAGACAGACTGATATGACCCATCTTTCAATGGGGGGGGGGGGTGTCTCACCAAGCTCTACCATATCCTCACAATTCCCTCCACACACCCTTATTATCTTAAAAGATGCTCCATAGTTTCTTGTCTTGCTGTGCTTCTGGTGAGACATCAATGGTGGGGCCAGGTGGTGGTGCACCTGGTTAAGTACTCACATTACAGTGCTCAGAGACTCAGGTTCAAGACCCCAGTCTCCACCTGCAGGGGAAAAGCTTCACAAATGGTGAATTAGGGCTGCTGGTATCTCTGTCTCTCTCTACCCACCTCAATTTCTCTCTGTCTCTATCCAATAACTAAACAAACAAGCAAAGCAAACAAAAAGCAGTCAGTGGAAGTTCTTTTCTTGTTCTCCAGTGTATAGTTTCTTTTTTCCTTTGAAGTTTTTAAACATCTTTTTACAAACAGATTTTCAGTTTTTTTGTTTGTATCTTTAAGATTTTATCATAGATTTTCAATAGTAATAATAATGTCATTTGGTGTGGTTTCATTGATGTTTATTATGCCTAGTGCTTTTTGAACATGTTAATGGGTTAATTTTTTTAACCAAATTTGGAAATTTTTTCACACATTATTTCTTCAAATGTTTTTTCTGCCCCCATTTCTAGATTCGACTCACACAATTTTGAGGTGTTTTATATTTTTTCACAGGCTCTGTTCTCTCTCTCTTTCTTTCTCTCTCTCTTTGCTTCAGTTTGGGAAGTTCCTGCTGCTTTGCCTTCAAGTTAATTGCCTTTTCTTCTGCACTTTCATATCTGTTAATGCATCTAAATATTTTTATTAAATGTGTTAAAATATTTTTCAGACCAAGAAGCATCTTTATCTTATAATTCTTATTTTTCTTATCATTCTTCCTCTGAATCTTTGGGCATATTTATAACCGTTGTTATAAAGTTCACATTTACCTTATCTTTGTGTCCTATCTGCTATTTCTGGATTTATAACTTCTGCCTGATTTTCTCCTCCTTCTGAGTCAAGTTAAATGTGATTCTTTGTCAGTCTAGTGATTCTTTTCTTAACCTAAATTCTAAACATTGTCAACGCTATGTAGTCTGTCTACTTTTTGCCCCAGAGAAAAAGGTAGTGAGGTGGTCCAGGAGGTGGTGCAGTGGATAAAGTGCTGGACTCTCAAGCAGGAGGTCCCAAGTTCAATCCCTGGCAGCACATGTCCTATCTTCCTCATTAATAAGTAAATAAAATCTTTAAAAAAAAAAGAAAGAAAAAGCTACTGCATCTGCCTTCATGCATAAAATTCTGTTGAGTGCACTGCTCAGTACAGGGAGTACACAGCAAGTAATATATATTTTCCATTTGTTTGCATGTTCTCTAATTTCCTTCTTTAAAAGTTTAATTAACAGGAGTTGGCAGGTTAAGTGTACATGGCATGAATCCAAGGACCAACATAAGGATCCCGGTTTGAGCCCCCGGCTCCCCACCTTCAGGGGAGTCGCTTCACAGGCGGTGAAGCAGGTCTGCAGGTGTCTGTCTTTCTCTCCCCCTCTCTGTCTTCCACTCTCTCTCCATTTCTCTCTGTCCTGTCCAACAACAATGGCATCAATAACAACAGCAATAACTACAACAATGAAAAAAAGGTAACAAAGTGTAATTAATGAATTATAAATGGGGGTCAGGGAGGAAGGAGAACCAGAACATCATTCTGGTATCTATCTTCCTGGGGATCAAACTCGGGACATTGTGCTTGTGAGTCCAAAGCTTTACGCACTGTGCCATCTGCTGAGCCATGTTGTCTCTGATTTCTTTCATCTGAGTTTTGTGATTTCCACTGTTCATCTCCTTCAGTTCCTTAATTAATTTTATTGCTAGTTTGTTCCTTTTGATACAATTGTAAAAGTATGATTTTCTAATTTCTTTGTCTGATATTTAATTATTAGTGTACAGAAACGCCACTGACTGTTATGTAATGGTTTATCTTCTACATTCAAAGTTATTGAAGTTGTTTGTCACTTCTAGAAGTTCTGTGGAGTCTTTAGGGGTTTTGTGTAGATATTCTTGGGAAATTGAAGTAATTTTACTTTTTATATGGTTGTCTTTTGTCCTCTCTCTCTCTCTCCCACCTCTCTAGTTGTTCTAGCAAAAACTTCCAATACTATGTTGAATAAAAGTGGTGAGTGGGTGTCTGTATCTGGTTCCTGATCTTAGTGGAAAGGCCTTTAGCTTTTTCATGTTGATTCTGATGTGAACTGCTGGTTTGTCATATCTAGTTTTTCACATTGAGATATATTCCCTCTACTCCCATCTTGTTGTATGTTTTCATCATGAGTGGATGTTGATTTGTTTTTCAAATGGTTTAATGCAACAATCGAGATGATTCTATGATTGTTAGTCCTTATTTTATTAATATGTTGTGTCAGATTGATCTATTTGTAGATGTTGAACCACCTTGGCATATTTGGAACATATCTTACTTTATTATGGTGCACAAAACTTTCGATGTAGACTTTTTAAAAAAAAAATTGACACAGAGAGAGAGAGGCAGCAGGAGAGAGAAAATGAAAAATATCACAGAAGGGGGCAGCTTTGAACTTGGGTAGGGCACATGGCAAAGCAGCACGTTGTCCAAGTAACCTATCTTTCCAGCACATGAGCTTTTTCAATTTTTAATTAGTGATGTACAAAATTACAAAATACAGATACAGCTTCACACTGTTCCCACCACCAGACTTCTGTGTCCCCAGTCCCTCCATTGGAGACTGCAGTGGTTCTCCCAGTCACAGGTATGGATTGACTATTTTTTTTATAAAATCATACATATTTTTGCTCATTTTTTCCCCTATGGTTCTGCCTTCTCTTCCTTTCTATGTCACACCTACACTTAGTACTACTTCCAAATGTCTTTCCTTTTCCTCTTTTCTCTCTGGGTCCTGATGGAATTAAAGTTCAGAGCCCTCTGGTCATATTCCCTTAACATTTCTCCCCCTTTGGAAGTATGGGCCAAAATTGTTATTGGGGTACAAAAAGTAGGAGTTCTAGCTTCTGTAACTGCTTCTTCAGTGGACACGGGCATTGATAGCACATGAACCTTTTAATGTATGGTTGAATTGGGTTCGTTGGTTTTTTTTTTTTTTTTTTTTGAGGATTTTTTCACCTTTGTGCACTGAAGATATTGAACTGTAATGTTTTCCTTGTAGTGTCCTTGTCTGGTCTTGAATGATACCAGGGTGATAGTGACCTTGTAAAGTAAGTTGGGAAGTATTCCCTCCTCTTCTATTTTGAAAGACAAAATTAAGACTGTTTGGCATTAATTCTTTCTTGCACATTTTGTGGAACTCATCAGCGAAGCCATCTGGTTCTGAATTTCTTTTTTTTTTTTTTTTGGTTCTGAACTTCTGTATATGCTAGGAGATTATTGATGACTCTTTACTAATAATTGGTCTCTCCAGACTCCCCACTTCATACTTCAGTCTCGATAAGTTGTATGTGTCTAATACTCAACTGTTTTTTCTAGGTTATGCAATTTTTTGTCCTTTACTTGTCCATGTCATTTATCCAAAGGATGTGCAGATACATCAAAGGGACATAGGCACCCCTGCTTATAGAACAGACAGCAAAAACATCAGAACTCTGATTTGTTCATTGCTCTGTTGTCACCTTGGCATTCTGAATAATTCTCAAACTGGCAGCTTCATATTCTCACTTTGCATTGTATCCTTCATGTAGCTGGCCCAAATAAAAAGTACACGAACAATCCTTTTTTAATTTGTTTTTTACATCTATTTATTTAGTGAATAGAGACAGCCAGAAATCGAGAGGGAAGAGGGTGATAGTGAGAGAAACAGAGAGACACCTGCAGCACTGCTTCACCACTCATAAAGCTTTCCTCCCACAGGTGGGGACCAGGGACTGGAACCCAGGTCCTTGTGCATTGTAACATATGCACTCAACTAGGTGTGCCACCACTGGGCCCCTACACTAATAGCCTTTTTTTTAAATTGTTGTGATTATTGATGTCATTGTTGTTGGATAGGACAGAGAGAAATGGAGAGAGGAGGGGAAGACAGAGAGGGGGAGAGAAAGATAGACACCTGCAGACCTGCTTCACTGTGTGTAAAGTTCAAATGTGTGTAAAGTTGTCCTCAGTGGTAGAGGTGGAGGTTTTGCTGTAATAATGCTATTTGTAGCATTACATGTACATTTTTGGCTTAGACATCCAATCTGCTTCATTCTTATGCTACAGAAATTCACTGACTGGCAAATTTTCACTTGTTTCACTTCAGGTATCAGCCCGTGATCAAAAATATTTTCTTCTTCCTCTCTTCCCTTCCCTTCCCTTCTCTCTCTCCCTCTCCCCACCCCTTTCTCTCCCTCTCTCCTTCTCTCTTTCTCAACCCTCTCTCTCTAGCCAGAGCACTAATCAGCTCTCTCATATGGTGGTTTAGGAGACTAAATACAATTATTTTCTATTTGCACCCATTTTCTGCTATTTTAATTCATACATTCAGACCAATCACAGCTATTAATGGAAGACTAGTTAATGAACTGTGTTATACCCTATTTCCATGTAGGGTATAACTTCCATAGGCGGCTTACTGGACCAATAATGGAAAGGATGAAAATCTCTTGTTTTCACATCAGGAATATGTAGCTGAGAGTATCTCTCCCAGCAAATATAGCCTTCCCGCCCCCATGAGCATTGCCTGCTTAAAGTGTAGGCTAATTTTCATTACTCAAGGAAATGACTTTTTAAACATTTTTATATTTATGTATTTATTGAATAGAAACAGCCAGAAATTGAGAGAGTAGGAGGAGACAGAAAGGGAGAGAGAGAGAGAGACAAAGAGGGACCTGCAGCCCTGCTTCACCAGTTGTGACTGGGACTGGGGACTTGAACCTGGATCCTTGTGTACTGTAACACATATGGTCAACCAGGTCCACCACTGCCTGGCCCCGAGGAAATGATTAGCCCAGTGTTTTCTTTAAATCAATGTCTAAGTCATCTTTTCCTTCAAAGCATTCCAAACCATGTTTTATTTGTCTATGGGCTAGCTCAATGCCCTGCACAAGGAATTACTTGTACTTGCCTTAGTACAAGTTGTTTGGGTCTGTTAAATTAAGTTTGCACACACTGATAAGCAGGCTAATGGTTATGAAGTTTCTAGGACGCTGGGACTTCAGACATGGAAACCTGGTATGTGACCAATGGGCTGTGACCCATTGTTTCCATATATATATATTTAAAGATTTCCTTTATTTATTTTCACACAAGACGGCTACAAGTAGTAGACCTAAGATCAAGAGCTTTTCAGCTCGGTGGCTGTAGCAAAATGTTTCGTCTCTCTGACCCCGTTTCCTCAGCAGGAACAGTGAGAAGAGGTTCCCAATTTTCTGGGAAACTATGTGACCTATGAGATGAGATACACCTCACAGGAAATTATAGACCCCGTTTGGTAAGAGATAATTTTTTCTTCTACCTGTGCACTGAGATTTAGTTTCTGAAAAGCTTGTGTGAGAGTGGTTATGTAGGACCCCTTGGTGACTATTCACACTCTGAGGCGTGAGAGGTCACACTAAAGTCATTGCTTCCCCAGCTTATGACAAGGTTACCTGGTTTCTCTGAAAACAGACAAGGTGCTTTCCCCCCCCACACACACACACCTTTTAAATATTGTAGCACATAAAACTGTGTATCGTGCAAATGATTTTTGTTTACATAGTCACAGGAGAGGAAATTCGCCTCGGTTTGCTTTTAACATTTTGGTTAGCCAAACTACTCAGGTTCTGAAATTCAGTCATGCAGTTCAGAGGGGTTTTTCTTTTCTTGGGTAACGTGTAAAACTTTTATCCAGGCAAAAATAGTTGTGATGGAAAAAGGACAAATATTTATAAAATTACAAACATTTATAAAAATAAAAGCAGTGATAAAATCTTTTTAAAAAAGAGGGCAACAAAAGGGGAAATAAATAAATAAATAAATGATATCTTTTAAAAAAGAAATAAATAAAAAGCAGTGGTCCGGGAGGTGGTACGGTAGATAAAGCATTGGACTCTCAAGCATGAGGTCCTCAGTACAATCCCCAGCATCACACGTACCAGAGTGATGTCTGGTTCTTTCTCTCTCTGTGTCATTAATAAATAAATTCTTTAAAAAAATTAGCACTTAATTTTATTCTGATCTTCCTAGGAGAATGTCCCCTGATTTGAGAATGCAGGGTTTATTCTTTACCTCAGCTGACTGCCAACTCTGTTTCCAAGAGTCTGGAACAGAGAAGTTCAGTGTAGGTGTAGGGAACCAGATTGGGTGACGAGACGTCAAGCGTTGGACAGGGTGGGCGAAGATATCCGCGTATATTGGCAGGTCCGGTCGAGCGTAGACGTGGGAAATGAACTTAGATGATGCTACATCCCGACGAATATCTGGCGGGGCGATGTTGCTAAGAACTGGCAGCCATGGAACCGGGGTGGAACGGATGGTTCCAGAAATTATCCTCATGGAGGAATATAATTTGGAATCGACCAAGTGGACATGGGGGCTGCGGAACCATACTGGGGCACAGTATTCTGCAGTGGAATAGCATAATGCCAGAGATGATGATCGCAGTGTGGAAGCGCTCGCGCCCCATGAGGAGCTGGCCAGTCTTGCAATGATGTTATTCCTCGCGCCCACCTTTGCTGCAGTTTTTATGAGATGTTCGTGAAATGACAGGGTGCGATCGAGAGTAACGCCAAGATAGACTGGCTGGGCTTCATGCCGGATTCTCGTATCGCCAAGCTGCACATTAAGCTCACGCGAGGCCGAGGCATGGTGTAGATGGAAAACAGATGATACCGTTTTTGCAGTGCTAGGAATTAGTCTCCATTTTTTACAGTAATCAGATATCAGAGACATGTCTTTCTGAGTGTTTTCCTTGTGTTTTCTTGTAAAGAACAAACACCTCATCGCAGACCCCTGCAAGCGTCAACCCGGCTTTGACCTAGCACGTTATGATTGGGCCCTCCTCAATCGCTATCGAACAGGCCATGGCCGGTGCGCCGCTATGTTCCATCGCTGGGGAGCCAGAGACGACCCGAACTGCCTCTGCGGCTACAGACAGACTATGACCCACATAGTCAACGACTGCCACCTCTCCAGATTCAAAGGAGGTCTCGGAACTTGACATCAGGCTCAACCTGACGCTGTTGACTGGCTACGGAAGAAGGGCAAATGCTAGAAGAAGAAGAATGCAGGGGCCTTCACAGCTGCTTCTAATTTTTATGGTCTTTTTCTTTAAGCTGAATTGCACTTGTTGCCAATGACTTTGGTCTGAAATTACAAAGAGGTAGATGTAGGGAAATTTTTCAAGATGATTTGAGATTTCAACCCGGTCACAACTTATTGAAAACAACGTCAAATGAATCTTTGTGAGGTAACCCCTGCTCACTTTCATGTAATTAAGTGTACAAGACATGACAAATATCACCATTATCAACCATTACTATAGGAAAATCGTATCTGTTCTGAGACGTGCCTGTATCTGTACACATCCGCATACACATATACATTCTCCTACAGGTGCACTAGTTTGGAGTCTTAGCTATAAAAGAAAAAGCTGGGAGTCAGGCGGTAGCTCAGCGGGTTAAGTGCAGGTGGCGCGAAGCTCAAGGACCAGCAGGGGGGAGTCACTTCACAGGTAGTGAAGCAGGTCTGCAGGTGTCTTTCTCTCCCTCTCTTTGTCTTCTCCTCCTCTCTCCATCTCTCTGTCCTATCCAACAACGACGACATCAACAACAACAATAATAACTACAAAAATAAAAACAACAAGGGCAACAAAAGGGAAAAGAAAGAAAAAAGAAAAAGAAGAAGAATAGTGATCATGAGTCATCAGGAACGTGATGGAACCTCACTAGCAGTTAAAACCGGAGACTCAGAAGCACTCAGATTTCTCAGTCCCTCGGTCAGCCCTCGCTAAATGTGTCTACTCTTCCTGTTTGCTGACCATACTGCTTTTATTTCCGCCCGATGAAGAAAAATGTCCCCGCCCCCACCCCCACCTTGATGAACCTTTAGGAAAAAGCATAGATGAGATGGGTAGTGGCGATCACAATTTAGGTGTGCCTTTTAAAGTTCTCCAGGTGACTCTAGTGCTTTCGCAGCTGAGACGACTAACCCAGTTTCAAATATTTAATTTGGTGCGAACTGCAAAAGAGACTTGGACTAAGAGTCAAGGAGGGGGGATTAACCTCAAGGCCTACAATTCTGCACGAATTACCTAGTCAACCATTTCTTCCAGAATATAAAGGGGCAGATCAGGGATATTGCTCAGTAATGGAGCACAGAGCTTGCATGAGGTCGCAGGTTTGATTCCCAGAATGACACACACTAGATTTTTTTTTTTTTTTTTGACCCACAGGGTTATTGCTGGGGCTCAGTGCTGGCATGGCAAATCCATTGCTCCTGGAGGCCATCTTTTTTCTTCTTCATTTTATTGGATAGGACAGAGAGAAATTGAGAAAGGAGGGCGAGACAGAGAGGGAAAGAGAAAGACAGACACATGGAAGACCAGCTTTACCGCTGCTAGTGAAGCAGCCTCCCTGCAGGTGGGGACCCAAGGGTTCAAACCTAGACCCTTGCACGGGTCCTTACACTTAGCACTCTGTGTTTAACCAGGTGTGCCACTGCCCGGTCCCTTGAAAGCACTTTTTTATTAGTGATTTAATATTGGCTTACAAAATGACAAAATAGCAGGTACAATTTCACACTATTCCCACCAGTACAGTAGAGTTAAACACTGCTCTGGTCTTTCTCATAAAGCTGAAAAAAGGGTTGGGGAGAAAGCACAGTGGTTATGCAAAAAAAAACTTTCATATGTGAGTCATCAAAGGTCCCAGGTTCATTACCTAGCACCCTTATAAGCCAGAGATGAGTAATTCACTGATAAGTAAAATAAAATAAAATAAAATAAAATAAGAAAGTAACTTTGGGGGGCCAGGCGGTAGGTAGCACAGTGGGTTAAGCGCAGAAGCGCAAGGACCAGCCTAAGGATCCCGATTCAAGTCCCCAGCTCCCCACCTACAGGGGAGCCGATTCGCAGGCAGTGAAGCAGGTCTTTCTCTCCCCACTCTGTCTTCCCCATCTCTTTCATTTCTTTCTGTCCTACCCAACAATGATGACATCAATAACAATAACTACAATAAAAAAAACAAGGACAACAAAAGGGGGAAAAACAGCCTCCAGGAACAGTGGATTAGAAACACTCTGGCAGACCCAGAATTGCTGTGTCTTTGAAGCTTTATAAAAGCCAACTAATTGCTAAAAAATAGTTGAGACTTTCCCAAGCTTCTTTATAAATATAATAAACGAATGCAACTTTACACATGCACATATACTCACAAAGGGAAATATGATCTCATGTGGCTTTGTTTTTGTTAGGGACAAATTATCTGGACAACATAATAAGCATTATAGCGGGCAGTCAGTAAACATTAATTCCCCAATAAAGAAATTTTTAAAAATCTGGTAAGAGGTTTGGGGTTTGGTACAGGCGTCACCTCAGACCACATTCGGTGGCCGCACTATGCATATTTGCCCTGAAATCTTAAACACTGGAGCAAAAGGAGCAGGAGTAAGATCGGAATTAGGGCTAGTGGTGTCTGTTATGTGGAGAGTAGCAGTCCTGACCTACCGTCATCACCTCCATTTTGACTTGTCCAATCCTGTTGATCCGTCTCCTTTCTACCTCACAGGTTCACTGACATTTCCTGTCCCTACTCTCAGTTACTTGGCATTCACATTCTTGTCACATTTACTTAGGTGTTTTTTTTCTTTCTTTTTCATTTCTTTTCTTTCTTTCTTTCCTTTTTAAATTTTTTTAAAAATTAAAAAATATATATATATTTATTTATTTTCCCTTTTGTTGCCCTTGTTGTTTAACATTGCTGTGATTATTGATGTCGTTGTTATTGGATAGAGAGAAATGGTGAGAGGAGGAGAAGACAGAGAAGGGGAGAGAAAGACGCCTGCAGACCTGCTCTACCGCCTGTGAAGAGACTCCCCTGCAGGTGGGGAGCCGGGGGTTTGAACCGGGATCCTTCCTTCTGTCCTTGTGCTTTGCGCTTGCGCTTAACCCACTGTGCCACTGCCCGACTCCCTTTTTTTTTTAATTTTTTTTTTTTTTACCAGAGCACTAATCAACTCTGGTTTATGGTGGTGTTGGGGGGGTGGTAGTGGAGGGAACTGAACCTGGGAATTTGAAGCCTCAGGCCTGAGAGTCTCTGCAGAACCGTTATGCTATCTACTCCTACCCAGTGTCTATCTTTTTCTTACAGCCAGTCTCACCAAGTTCTCATATGGGTGGAAAGATGTACACAGAATGATCTGTAGCAAGAATGGGCACGATGCTGAAGAACTGGAAACAACCAGAATACTTATTCACAGGGGGATAGAGAACTGCTTTAGAGCTGAGCTACAGTTATATATCACTTTCTGAGGGTTTTGGCCAACAACAAACTGCATATATGATAGTGAACTCAACAGGACGAGTCATACAGCCCAGGCGTGTATATCTGAGCTGAATAATTACTTTCCACGACGTCTGCACGGTGATGAGTGACATTACGTCATTACATAGGGCAACATGGAATAGTATGCAGCTGTTGAAAAGAACAGAATACAGTCATATTCATGGTACATGAAGATTTATATCTTTTTATGTGAACATAGCAAGTAACAGAAAGATATCATATTTTAACTATTTACATTTTAAAAACCGGAAAGGAAAAAAAAAACATTAATTTTTTTTTTGAGTGACACTACTTTTGATGATGGAATAGAACTTGGGAAGTCTAAGAGAAACTGTTATTTTATGCTTCTCTTATGCTGGTGTCACTTTAGTTTTTCAAATTGTTATTTCATGACTAACAACGTGGCTTAAAAATAAAAATGCTTCTTAACATTTTACTATTCTTTCTGTCTCACTTCTACTAACATTCTCAGGCAGGATATGAACAAGAAAAAAAGAGTTTCTGACTTCCGGATCTTACACTTGGGCTCTAGTGTTTATGACTTCCTTCCTGTGCTTCGACAAGTCACTAAATTTAGGCATTGCCTTTATGGTTAGAAATAGCATTTTATGCGGCTTGAATTTTTGAACCATATGTTTAGTTTAACTTGCTTAGTTTAGGTTTTTCTTAGTCTTATAAAAGTAGACCCAAGTCCTTTTGACTACCCCAAATAAAAATGGACCGTTTAAGAAAAAGTTCATTTACTGCTGGAGGCTAATTATAAAAATTAGAGGACATGATCTCTTCCTGAATAGGTGAATAAAGAAAGTGCATCTTCAGAAAATCTGGATCTGAAAGATGTAGAAATTTGGATATGAAATTAAGCTGGAAAGTAGCAAAATGTGTAAGAGTCCTAATATGGGCTATTAATAGGAATTCAGCATGCAATCTTAGCAGGGGGAAAGAGGAAATAACATTATCTCAAATCTTTGGTAAAGCTCCTTGCAAAATTGTTTACCTATAGTATCCAAGAATATCACACTTATGACTCAGAATCCAGTCATTTTATATTGGTTTCATGCTTTTACTCAAGAGAGATACATAAGTTATTTTTAATCTTCTTTTATTTTAAATCAATAATGTCGTCCAAGTGGATAAAATTTCCCATGAGAACATCACTTCCTGTAATTGGTACAGTTATTTTATAAAGAGATACACTGTAGCACAATTTGACAGTCTCTGGGTTTATAAAATCTAATTATGTTCACAACACAAGAACTTGTTCTCAGGGACCTCAAAAAGAACACACTTGAACAAAACCCAACCACTTATGACAAAGTCATTGGAAAGAAAATTAATTATTGCAAACAGCACCACACTGGAATATTGTGATTTAAAAGAAATATAGTTGGTCATTAGATAAGCAAAAGTGATATATATATATTTCACTGCTTCAGGCCAACTTTTCCAGATAGAAAGAGAGTCAGAGACAGAGAGACAAAGATACATCCTTCAGTCGTGGGAGCCTGGATCAAACTTGAATCAAGCACATAACAAAGTACGTGGCCCACTACCAAGTGGGCTTCTTCTCCGGCCTCTCTTATCATCTTTGTATTTGGTCTTCAAGCACAGTTCCTGGTTCACAGCTTCCAAAGTCTTGGAATTTACTCAGTGTGTATTTCCTTTTTAGTAACCTAGTAAGGTATCTTTTGTTGTGTTAATGAAGGTAGCTTTGGGAGGCACCAGTGGGTGCCAGCTGGTTACCTAGAATTCTAACCTTATGATTTAAAGACTGGAACTTCAATTCCCATCCCCCCAACTCACTGGTGGGGGGAGGGGAGAAAGGTGTGAGGTTCAGTTTCTCCTTGTCAACCAGTATTGATTTAATCCATCATGCCTATGTAATGAGGACTATAAATAAATAAATAAATAGCTTGGACCCCTGTTATATTTTAATCTTGTTAATCATTATTAAATCACTAATAATTTTTTTTTTTTTAAATCTAAAAAGCTTGAGTTACAGAGAGCTTCTGGGCTTATGAATACATAAAGATTTGGGAGATAGCAACTTGCCTGCAGAAGGTATGGAAGGTATGGAATCTTCCTGTCTTTTCCCCCAGAACTTGCTCTATGCATCTGTTCCCTCAGACTATTTCTGAGTACTCTTTTGTAATAAATGGTTGATGTTGTGATGAGGCTTTTTGAGTGCTGTCTCTTATTCTCACAGATTCATTGAATCTGAGGATGTGAACACAACACAAATGAATTGGCACTATGGCAACTTCAGATGTTCAGGTGACCAAAACTAGGGCACCAGGGTCCCCCGGCCCTAACGCTACCCTAACAGGCTCAAAGTTCTTTGCACATAGTAGGGATATTTAAGACTTCATTGAATTCCCTGTGAAGAAAAGATTCATAGAATACCATGTCTGTTCTTAAGATGCTATGGTGATGAAACAGTTGAAATTTTCTCTGCTTGGAAGAGCTTAGTAGACACGTTATCTGGATTTATTTATTGATTTTACCAGAGCGTTGCTCAGCTCTGGTTTATGTGATGCACGGGGTTAAACCTGAGATCTCGGAGCCTCAGACAGGAAGTCTGTTAGCATAACAACTATGCTATCTCCCAGGACAAAGGCATACAGGTTAAGCCTGAATCTCCAGTCCACTGGGATCAACCTGAACCAGTGACCAAGACAAGACAAGTAGCATCTTCTTCAGCAATTACAGAAGACAGACCTGCCACATTCTGCACCCCATAAAGAATTTTGGTCCAAATTCCCAAAGGGGTAAATGTTAAGGGAAGGTGACCAGAGGGTTCTGAACATCAATTCCATTAGGACCTGGAGAGAGAAGAATTAAAAAAAAAAAAAGAAAAGAAAAAGAATCTACCTGTGAAAGATGATAAACCAGAAAACTATTACCCTTGACATTAACAAAGGTAGATTTTACACAGGCTCCTGTGCTATATATGAATATATATGGGCCCTGGGTCAGATTGATGGGATAGATAATTAATGGTATTCATATATTTTCCTCATGTTTAGGACCTACTCTCTGCCCTAATTCAGCTTTCTAGTCCTATTCTCAACTCTGACACCATCTTCCCAGACATCATTTCCAGTCCACCTGCATATTAGCTGTCAGGCTCAGGCAAAACTTACTAAAGTCACGGGCCCTAAGAACATACCTAAAATAGACTTCCTAGTTTCTTCCCATGCAAGGACCTCCAATTTCACCTGTTCTATTCCTCCCTTTAGGCTCCTGTTTATTAAACAATTTGTCCTGCTTTCTATCTTACTGCCTTTCAGCCACCAAGTTGCAGATGCTACTATGATTCCATCCTGACTTCCCTGTACAGAGGACCTCACCGATGTGTCCTGGAACCCCACCTCCCTAGAATCCTACCCCACTAGGGAAAGATAGAAACAGGCTAGGGGTATGGATCGACCTGCTAACACCCATGTCCAGCAAAGAAGCAATTACAGAAGCCAGACCTTCCACCTTCTGTATGTACCCCAAAAAGAATTTTGGTCCATAATTTCAGAGGGATAAAGAATAGGGATGTTGGGCAGTACGCCAGCTTCCCCCTGCTTATCCCTGCGGTCTATTCACATAACCAATTACCTAGGAACTGCCCTGCCTGCAGGGCATTGGTTTAATCCTCATTGTTTTGGATGCTTTTTCCTTCTTCCCACCCCCTATCCTACATACATTCTCTTGGTACCTGACACTTCCGCCTCAGGATATATAAGGACAGGATTGTGATTAGAGATAGCTTAAACTGCGCTGTGTTCCACATGAATAAGGACTGAACTGTGTACCACTCAGTCCTGAGTCCCTGGTCGTCTCTCTCTCCCGCCCATGAAGGTAGCCCAGCATAATGGTGCCCTAACAGGGACCAGCAAATGGCGCCTGAACAGGCACTGGTATATGGTGCCCAACCAACATGGGACCTAATCCACCGATCCCCCAGATAAGTAAACTTGGCTACCCATCTGCCATGGGCTGCCTTTCTACTTATGAAGAGGTTTCCCAAAGCCTCTACTCTTTCTTCATGAGACAGTTTCTCTGTCTCTGGAACATTTTGCTCTGGGCCACACTTTGGTTCTCTAACTGGGAACTTTGGTTCCTTATGATCGTGATCTTAGAGCTTGGAAAATGCATGGAGATTTCCCCTGGGACTTTCTGGACTTCCTCTTCCATGTTTCCAGTGGAGAAGGACTACTCTAACTTGAAGAGCATTCTCCAGTACCCTGGCAGTCCCCAAGAATGGAGACATGTGGTTAGTTCTACCCTCCTGATTATATTCTTTCTTCGATGGGAGGGCGTTTTTAAAAATGGGTGCCTGCAGCAATCCAGCAGGAACTGTCAGAAGCACCCTAAATGGAATTTCGAGGAGCTTTTTGGACTAGGATGCCCGCTGGGGACTCATGATGCTACATGGTGAGATCTGGATAATCTGCTTCAAGGTGAAAGAAGCAAAAACTGCCTACCGCTTTTCTCTCAATTCCCCCCTCATTGTTCTCTCTGAATATCTTAAGTTTGCTGTCTGCTTTCAGTTTCATTTCATAAGAGAATGATTTGAATGACTTAATTTTTGTATGACATTGACTTTAAAAAAATGCTGGATGCAGCCATGATTTCTAGAGACATCCAGAAATAATCCAAAAAAATTGTTTTTTCCTCTTTTGATTTTTTTTTTTACGTCTTGGCATAAATCTGAAACGTTTAATCCTGAAAAATTTATGAGTTATGGGTGGGGTAGATAGTGCAATGATTATGCTAATGATTCTCATGCCTGAGGCTTCTAACCATGGTTCGTCTATTGAGCTTATACTGTTTAAACAACCTTGAAATCATACTAGAAAGGACTTCCAAAATTATAAAGTACTTAAACCAGTTATAATGGAGTTATCAATTATAGTAAACTTCTAATCTGCTATAAGTTTTGCTTCACAAGTAAGTGAATTACAGCTGTCAAGTCTTCACATGATGAAGCATCTGCTCATATGGAATCCCCAGAAATCCATCTTGGACCCCTGTCTTCTGACATTGCCGACAACTACAGATACCCCCCCCCCCCCCGAAACCCATGATGTGACCTGACATGATCTGGAGAATCTGATTCAAGGACTCCAAAGGACAAGACTTTCCTACCGCCTTTCTCTCACCCATCGCTGTTTGCTCTTCCTGCTTCTACTTCGCCTGTCACATTTTGGCAGTTCCAGTTCACTCTCTACAGAGAAGAAAAGTTTCAGAGGCTGTCCTCCTCCATTGAGATAGACGTGCGGCATTTCTTCCGTGGTCATCTGCTTTGGACTGACACTTGTATTGAACTTACTGGTACACCTTCTGGACACTTTACACAACTTTACAGCAGTTTTCCTTTACGCTGCTGGGTTTCTCAAAGACTGACCGCAGCGGTCCATGGACTTTGCAGCCAGCAGCCTTGGGACTCTATAGGCCATGTCCCCTCACCTGCAGGCCCTGTCCCCAGAAGTAGGAACCCCCCCTCCTTACTAGGTCCTGTCCACAGAGGCTGGAAATGCCCTTTGAGGCATGAAACGCCCCCAGAGGCAAGAGATGCCTACAGAGGCAGGAAAAGCCCTTTGAAGCATGAAACACCCCCAGAGGCAATAGATGCCCCCCAGAGGCAAGAAACGCCCTTTCACCTAATAGGCACTTCCCTTTGAGGCAGGAAGCGCCCTTTCAGACCTCCCCTTGGCATCACGCTGGTTCTTGCTGCTCTCTTACTTGTCCCTCCATGTCTTGTGCCAATTCTTTTGAAAATGCCTGTATGATATAGGTTTCTGTTCACCCCACACTCCTGATACTACGGCCATTAGTTAAAAAGAAAGGGGGAGATGTTGGGCAGTACGCCAGCTTCCCCCTGCTTATCCCTGCGGTCTATTTACATAACCAGTTACCTAGGAACTGCCCTGCCTACAGGGCATTGGTTTGATCCCCACTGGTTCATGATGTCTTTTTGCTCCGCCCCCTCTCCTAGTCACCCTGATTTCCACCAGTCTCTTTTTGCTCCACCCACTCTACATCACATCCTGTTTTCACCCTACTTGGCGAGTATATATACAGCTGCTCTTCTGTTTTAACACACTTGGAATTGCCTTCTAGCTCCGAGAGTCCCAGTCTCTCTCCTGCGAAGCTAGCCCGGCAATAAAGATTGAACTGCGTCCCACTCAGCCATGAGTCCATGGTCATCTGTCTCCTGCCCGTGAAGCTAGACCAGCATAAGGAAGCTTCCAATGGAGAGGGGATGGGAAGCGGAGCTCTGGTGGTAGTGGGAACTGTATGGAATTGTACTCCTATTAGATTACAATTTGTTGATCATCATTAAATCAATAATAAAAAAATAAAAAATAAAAGTAGAGGGTAAACAGCACAATGGTTATGCAAACAGACTATCATGACTGAGACTGCTAAATCCCAACTTCAATATCCCCCCCCCCCCCGCACACACACACCACCACCACCAGAAGTCAGAGCTGATCAGTGCTCTGGTTTAAAATTGTGAGACTAGGGAGTCAGGTGGTAGTGCAGTGGGTTAAGTGCTCATGGCGCAAAGCACAAGGACCAGCTTAAGGATCACAGTTCAAGCCCCCGGCTCCCCACCTTCAGGGGAGTCACTTCACAAGTGGTGAAGCAGGTCTGCAGGTGTCTTTCTCTCCCCCTCTCTGTCTTCCTCTCCACTCTCCATTTCTCTCTGTCCTATCCAACAATGACGACATCAATAACAACAACAACAACAACAAAAAGGTCAACAAAAGAGAAAATAAATAAATATAATAAAAAATAAAATTCCAGCGGGGACAAGAGAAGTTCTAAAGACTATGCTTGGGGCAATGGAATCATATCAGGAAGATCCAACAATGCTGCAACCCTGTAAATCTGACAGAAGCTTTTTTGATGTGCAGCAGATTACAATTATACTGAAATGGACTATGAAGATATTCTTCGCCTGTTAACAGATGTCCTTCAGGGGGGTGGTAAACATCAAAGATTTGTCTGTCTTTTGTTATGTCTGTCTCAATTTTTACCTGTCTCTGATTCCTTGGGTTCTCCCCTAGAAAAAAGAAGAAAGCAAAGGGATGTGAATATTGCAGTGGAAGATATCTAATTGTATCATTTCATTAGTAATTTAAAAGACACTCCTTTCAGAATATGGAAGAGCATGACAGATATGTGTATATCTTAGGACAAATAGAATTAAGTTTCGCAGTAGGGACATTAGTTTTCTTTTATACGATGAGTAGTGATCCAATTCAGAGCAAAATGGTTCTTAGTAAATAATATGAAATAAAATAAAGAGAATTGCTGTTGAAAAAAAAAAGAGGTAAATTGTGGTAAATTGGCTATATTTTATTTTGTTTTTTTTATTTAAGAAAGGAGACATTAACAAAACCATAGAATAAGAGGGGTAGAGTTCCACACTATTCTTACCACGCAATCTCCATATCCCACCCCCTCCCCTGATAGCTTTCCCATTCTCTATCCCTCTGGGAGTATGGACCCAGGGTTGTTGTGGGTTGCAGAAGATGGAAGGTCTGGCTTCTGTAATTGCTTCCCTGCTGAACATGGGCGTTGACTGGTCGATCCATACTCCCAGTCTGCCTCTCTCTTTCCCTAGTAGGGTGGGTCTCTGGAGAAGCGGGGCTCCAGGACACATTGGTGGGGTTGTCTGTCTAGGGAAGTCTGGCCGGCATCATGCTGGCATCTGGAACCTGGTAGCTGAAAAGAGAGTTAACATAAAAAGCTAAACAAATTATTGAACCATGGACCTAAAGACTGGAATAGTGCAGATGAAGTGTTGGGCTCTTGTGCAGGCTCTTGTGTACTTCTGCTTTCAGGTATATATTTTTCCCTAGTTTATGGGCACGTGTGAACATATGCTCTATCTCAGGGGACCTGGACTATATCTAGGTTTGGGGACTTTATTGGGGAGTGGAACACCTGGAATGGAATTAGAGAATACTATGAAAGGAAAGGTCTCACCTGAGTGATGAAGCTGAAGGGTTGTCATTCCACACCTGAAGTCTCTGGACACAGTCTGAAGTGAAGCATGCTGGGGTGGCACTCGCTGCGTTGATTAGGTTGTGATCAGCAGATGCAATATTATTTGATTTGAATTGAGAGAAGCATGCAGGAAAGTGGGCCCCACCCTAAGGTTCCAGGACTGGGGGAAATAAAGGCTCTATAGTGGAAATGTGAGGTTCCTGCTGTCTTAGGGTTCAAGAAGACAATGGATGGTTATTGTTATCATCACATTATTTGGTGATTGGGTTAACTTTGAAAAGTACATTACTTAGATCACCCCTCTTTTCCTTCCTGGCCCATGATGCCTTTTTATTTTGATAATATTTTATTACTTATTTATATATTTATTTTGGATAAATTGGCTCTTATGCTGGACTTTAAACAGTCTTCATAGAGCAATCATCTGACTTATTTTTTTATATTTATTTGTTTATTCCCTTTTGTTACCTTTGTTTTATTGTTGTAGTTATTATTGTTGTTGTCATTGTTGGATAGGACAGAGAGAAATGGAGAGAGGAGGGGAAGATGGGGGAGAGAAAGACAGACACCTGCAGACCTGCTTCACCGCTTGTGAAGCGACTCCCCTGCATGTGGGGAGCCAGGGGCTCGAACTCGGATCCTTATACCGGTCCTTGTGCTTTGCGCCATGTGTGCTTAACACACTGCGCTACCCTCTGACTCCCAATCATTTGACTTATTATCCAAACAAAATGCTTCTCAGAGTGAAAGTATATACTGGTCATAATTAGAACGAGGGCAGAGATCAGGATAAACCAAGATGTATAGTCACCCTCTTAATGGGGACTCTTAAGGAAAACTGTTTTTCAGAGGTAAAAATAATAATATGTTGATTTTCACTACAGGTGCTGGTAGGTAGGTAGCTGGCCATTTTTTTATTAGCTGCATGACTTGATATAATAAAATTAAGCTATTAAATCAAATATAAATCATTGCTGTTGGCAACTGTTAGGGAGAAAAGAGAAATTCAGTGGGTAATCTATTTATTTTACCTTTTGCCCTTGTTGATTTTATTGTCGTAGTTATTGATGTCTTCATTGTTAGACAGGATAGAGAGAAATGGAGAGAGGAGGGGAAGACAGAGGGGGAGAAAAAGATAGACACCTGCTTCACCACTTGGGAAGCGATTCCCCTGCAGGTGGGGAGTTGGGGGCTCGAACTGGGATCCCTGCAGGTAGGGAGTTGGGGCCCGAACTGGGACCCCTGCAGATGGGGAGTCGGGGGCTCTAACTGGGATCCCTGCAGGTGTGGAGTTGGGGGCTCGAATTAGGATTCCTTCAGGTGGGGAGTCAGGGGCTCGAACTGGGATCCCTGCAGGTGGGGAGTCGGGGGTTCGAACTGGGATCCTTACGTGCAGGTGGGATTATGCGCAGGTCCTTGCGCTTTGCTCCTCGTGCGCTTAACCCACTGTGCTACCGCCCGAGTCCCCTGCTCAAGAGAATTTTAAGCAATCAAATGAAAATGAAAACTTAGTTCTGTGCTGGAATATTTATGGCTTTTCTTCACTAGCCAATGCCACAGAGTGAAATAGGACCCTGGACTCTCATTGTGCAAAGGGAGAGGTTTTAATAATGGTTGTACAGGAGGTAGAGGTGTACACCACTCAAATCACCCCTCTTTTTCTTCCTGGCCCATGATGCCTTTTTATTTTGATAATATTTGATTACTTATTTATGTGTTTATTTTGGATAGAGACAGGAATTTAGAGGGGAGGGGCAGTGGAGAGGAAAAGGAAGGGAGAGGGAGAAGGAGAGGGAGAAGAAGAAGGAGAGGGAGAGGGAGAGGGAGAGGGAGAGGGAGAGGGAGAGGGAGAGGGAGAGGGAGAGGGAGAGGGAGAGGGAGAGGGAGAGGGAGAGGGAGAGGGAGAGGGAGAGGGAGAGTCCTTCAGCACTTTTTCACTGCTCATGAAACATCCCGTCTGCAGGTGGGGACCAGGGGGCTTGACTTCATATCCTTGCACAGGATAAAATGTGCACTGTCAGGTGCACCACCACTTGGTGCTGTGCAGATGTCCCCTCAGGCTAGTGCCAATTCCCACAAGAGTTGGGACATTCTCAGAGCACCTGTTCTGCCATGTTGTCCCCTCAGACTAGTGCCAGTTCCCGCAGAGAGTTAATAGGATATTCTCGAAGTGCCCTTCCCAACCAATCCTGTCCCGGCTCGTCACTGCCCTATAAATCCCTTCTTCTTCCGCCCCTCTCTCTCTTGCCCACTTTTCACTTCTGTGATTAGAGGCAGGGAAGACTGCTGCACGAGGAGGCCATTTTGGCGAGCTCCACGTGGCCTGAACCACTGCGCTCTCACCCAACTCTGAGGTGCCCCATGAATAAAGAATTGTGTTCCCTCTCCGTTCTGGATCTCTTCTCTCTCTCTCTCTCTCTCCTCTGAGTCACAGCATGACAACTTGGCCCCTCGGAGACGACTTTTTAATGGTTGCAGGCTAAGGAGGCAGGATTTGCGGTCTGGTATGTTATCTCAAATGGCATTGCACAGCACCCTCTGCTCACGCTTCTCTCCCCACCAAAGGGGCACTGGCAATCCCACATGATGGGCAGGTATCTGAACCACCTCTAATTCCTCCCTAAGGATTTCAACCCTTTATTTATTTAGTTATTTAGTTGATGGAGACAGAGAGACTGAAAGGGGAAGGGGAGAGAGGGAGAGAGAATGAGAGACACCTGCAGCACTTGCTTAAGCACTTCAAACCCTTCCCCTCTGCAGGTGGGGACTTGAACCTGGGGCCTTGCACATTGTCACATGCACTCAAACAAGTACACCACTCTCCAGCCTCCAGAATTTTAACCACTTTATACTTGGTTTCACGTCTCTCCTTCCAAATAAATAATGTTTTGGGTTTTTGTTTGGTTGGTTTTCTGTGGCAGCTGGACCACATATATGCAGGATGTCTCTGTTCCTTGAGCTGAGCTTTTTTCATTATTTTTGTTTCCATATACATACACATACACACACACACACACACACACACACACACACACACACACACACACACACACACACACATATATATATATATAGAGAGAGAGAACCTGAAGAGAAACCAGAACACCATTTCAGTACATGTGGTAGCAGGGATCAAATTGGTAGTCTCATACATGCAAGTTCTGTGCTGTACCAGTTGCTAACGTCTTGATTTAAAAATCCATTGAGGAGTTGGGTGGTAGCACAGGAGGTTAAGTGCAGATGGCACAAAGCGCAAGAACCGGCGTAAGGACCCCGGCTCCCCACCTGCAGGGGAGTCGCTTCACAGGCGATGAAGCAGGTCTGCAGGTGTCTGTCTTTCTCTCCCCCTCTCTGTCTTCCCCTCCTCTCTTGATTTCTCTCTGTCCTGTCCGACAACAATGACATCAATAATAACTACAACAGTAAAACAACAAGAACAACAAAAGGGAATAAATAATTAAATATAAATTTTTTTTAATCTGCTTAAGGGGGCCGGGTGG
Organism: Erinaceus europaeus; assembly: GCF_950295315.1. NCBI lineage: Eukaryota > Metazoa > Chordata > Mammalia > Eulipotyphla > Erinaceidae > Erinaceus > Erinaceus europaeus. The sequence continues at coordinate 86,714,032 of NC_080174.1, read as the reverse complement.
TGGCGCACCTGGTTGAGCGCACATGTTGCAATACACAAGGACCTGAGTTTGAGCCCCCAGTCCCCACCTGCAGGGGGAAAGCTTTGCAAGTGGTGAAGCAGGGCTACAGGTGTCTCTCTGTCTCTTTCCCTCTCCGTCTCCCCCTTCCTCTCGACTTTCTGACTGTCTCTATCCAATAAATAAATAAAGACCATAAATGTTTTTTTTTTTAAAAATTTAAATCCACTTAAGATACTTATTTCATGACCATTTACTTTGTACTATCTATTCATCATATAATAGGGAGATCCATGCCTTGTGGTGAGGGGGAATTAAAAGGGTCTAGCTGAGGCAGAGAACTGGTTCACCCAGGTAATGTGTTCACTCAGGTGGCTCCAACGTTGTGGTCTCATTCACTCTCGCTCTGTTTCTCTGTCTCTTCAAAACTTTTCTAAAGGAATATAACTGACACCCTTCTTTATACAGGAGATATATATATTTAATATTATTTATTTATTTATTCCCTTTTGTTGCCCTTATTGTTTTATTGTTGTAGTAATTATTGTTGTTGTTATTGATGTCATCATTGTTGAATAGGACAGAGAGAAATGGAGAGAGGAGGGGAAGACAAAGAGGAAGAGAGAAAGACAGACACCTGCAGACAGACCTGCTTCACCACCTGTGAAGCGACTGCCCTGCAGGTGGGGAGCTGGGGGCTCGAACCAGGATCCTTACTCTGGTCCTTGCGCTTTGCGCCACCTGTACTTAACCCACTGTGCTACTGGCCGACTCCCTACAGGAGATATTTCTAACATTGCTGCTTCTTTTATGACCATGAAGTATCTTCTGCCATTAGATTTTAATTCTGTAACTTTTTTTTTAAAAGACTAAACAAAATTTGTGTTGGGGGGGGGGGGCAGGCAGGTAGAGATTCAACTTTATAAGGCAGTTCTACTTTTCCAAGAGTAAAATCCTATTAAAGTGATTTTCCAAGACATTTTGTGGAAAATACGAATTCATAGATGGCAAATCCTCATTCAAGATCCCCAAGCAAGAGACAAAGTCATCAGGCAACAAGGTCTGCTCTGGTATCATTACAGTAGGTGAAGCATTTTCCAAAAGCAGGGCTGTTTCCCCTTCTCCTGAGTCTTGTATGCCTGAAGGATTACTCTCTGCTTGATTTGAAATAAGGTTCAAGTCTCCAAGAAATAACGTGTTGCTTTGAGAATTCATACTCGAGACAGAAAAAACAAAATGAGGATATTTTTGGAAACTGGCATTCTCTCCCAGGTCTAAGGAACTATCTGGTGGTTTAAAAGTTGGGGGAGTCATCTCTTCATGACTACCGAGGTGGCTTCCACCCATAAGAAATTCAGAAATCTGGGGTTTGTATCCAGTGTTGAGGTCAGGAATATACACAACAGTCGTGCCGGTGTGTGCAGATTTTTGCAGGCAGTCTCTTGGCTCCAAGGAATCTCTACTTGTTTCCTTTGTGTAGACTATGGGCTTGCGTTCTTCTGGGAGAAACACTTCTATCTCTGTAACCACCGGGTCAGCATATAAGACCTGTTGGCTGGAATTGCTACTCATAAACTTATTCTGTTCCTAGGAAGAAAAGACATATTAAAGGACTATAAAGGGATCATTGAATAAGGATTAGACTTCTGAGGGGCCGGGTGGTGGCTCACCTGGTTGAGTGCACATGTTATAATGCTCAAGAACCCAGGTTCAAGCCCCCCATCCCCACCTGCAGTGGGAAAGCTTTGTGAGTGGTGAAGCAGGTCTGCAGGTGTCTCTTTGTATCTCCCCCTTTTCTCTCCATTTCTGGCTGTGTCTATCTAATAAATAAATAAAGATAATAAAAATCATAAATACATATTTGCCTCCAGGGTTATCACTGTGGCTCAGTGCCTGCACTACGAATCCACTACTCCTGGAGGCCATTTTTCCCATTTTTGTTGCCCTTGTTGTTGTCATTGTTGTTTTTGGATAGGACAGACAGAAATTGAGAGAAGGGAAGACAGAGAGGGGGAGAGAAAGACAGACACCTGCAGACCTGTTTCACCACTTGTGAAGCGACCCCACTGCAGGTGGAGAGCCGGGGGCTCAAACTCGGATCCTTATGCCTCTCTCTGGTCCTTGAGCTTCCGGTCACATGTGCAAAACCTGTGTGCTACCTCCCGGACCCTATAAAAATATTTTTTTAAATAAAAATATAAAACAATTCTGCTTTCTCTCAGCATCCCTTTCTCTCTCCCTTGTCTTTTTCTTTTGAGATTTACTGACTTATTTTTATGAGAAAGAATGAGACAGCTAAGCTCTAGGCTATGAGGCAGTGAGGACCCAGCCTGGGACCTCATGCATACAACTGAGCTATCCCCAAGCCCCACTGTCCCCTCGATTTTTAAAAATGATTCTTATTTGTTATTAATAGTTGGCTACAAGATTATAAGATTGGGAGCGGGGGAGACAGCATAATGGTTATGCAAACAGATTCTCATGCCTGAGGCTCCTAAATCCCAGGTTCAATCCCCATAATCCGCACCACCATAAGCCAGAGCTGAGCAGTGCTCTGGTGTTTTTCTCTCTCTCTCTCTCTCTCTGCATCTCTCTCAAAAATAAAATTAATTAAAAAATATAAGATTGGGGACCTGGTGATAGCACAGCATGTTAAGCACACAAGGCGTGAAGCGCACGGACTGGCATAAGGATCCTGATTTCAGTCAACAAAAGGGGGGAAAAAGATGATAAGATTACAGGGTGTAGATTACAGGGCACCACACCCACCAACAAAGTTCTGTATTCCCAACCTCCCAAAGGTTTTCCATGTTCTCATGCTGATCCTAGATTCTACTAGCCACTTCTTACAGCAAACTTTCCACAAAAGAAACACACTATATGTACCTTTGCCCATCTCCTTTCTCTCTCTCTCTCTTTCTGGGTTATCTCTATCTCTGGTTCTAGGTGCCTGCACTATGAATCCACTGTTCCTGGTGGCCATTTTTTCCATTTTATTGGATAGGGCAGAGAGAAATTGAGAGAGGAGGGAGAGATAGAGAAGGAGAGAGGCATCCTCTATGGCCATAGCATCCTGAACACACTCAATCTCATTTATTCCCGGAAGCTAAGCAGCGTCAGGCCTGGTTAATACTAGGGTGGGACAAGGAGAGAGACACAGAGAGAGACACCTGCAGACCTGTTTCACGTCCCCTCTGCAGGTGGGGATCAGGGGCTCGAACCAGATCCTTGCACACATCTTTGTGCTTCAAACTATGTGTGCTCCATTGGGTGTGCTACCTCCGGACTCCCTCATCTTGTTCTCTCCACTTAGAATGTTGTCTCTTTCTCCTTAGCAGCTCCTGCCCATCTCTGAATATATCTCCTTGATACACTTCTCATGTTCTATCCCATGTCTGTTACTTCATTGCAATATTTGGATGCTATGTCTGTCCTACCCAAAGGTTTTGAGCCATTTTTGGCCAAACCAGAGAGAGGGTCCCAAAGTAAGTGGAACCCAAGCGAGAAAATTCTCTCCCGTAGTACACAGTCAGCCGCACACAGTCAGCCGCACACAGTCAGCCGCAGGTCCCTCTTAGTCAGCACAGTCCCTTCTTTTCTCAGCGCCGACCGTCTCAGTGCCCCCTTATCCTCTTTACTGATCTGGACGTCTGGCCTGTTTCTGAGGACACCACCTTCCATGGTCTGCTCATAGTTACTTGTCTGCATTGGATCTCAGGGTAAGGTGCTGCCCTCCCTGAGTTCTACCTGCTTCTTCTGTCTCCTGTGCAAACAGAACCCTCTCTGTGTCACTGGGGTTCACCCTGTTGACTTGTTCTGTCTTCCTCCTGTGCCTGAAATTATTTACTAATTGCCTGGCTAACTAGTGACTTCCACTAGCCTGGTCCAGAAAGCTTACTCTCCTCTTCTGCATAGTATTACTCAATCTTTCTTTTCTGCCCCCCAACTCTGTCTTCTTATCTTTCTTAAGCATGATTGGAAATATTAATTATATATATACATACATATATATATATTATCTTGTCCTGACATATCTGTATAATATGATAATATAGGCATACAATTCATTTATTTGAAAGGAAATCATACTCTAATTATCAGACTGTACTTTTGGTCTTAGCTGCCACTTGTTTTTTATTTGATGGCGATTAGTTACCTGTAGCATTTTCACGACTTTACTGTTTTCCATCTTTGGAATATCTTCATGAAGCCACTTTGGTATTAGCAATAAGGTTCTTCTTTTAATTCTAGAAAATTAAAAAGGACACAACATAAGGAGGAGTTTTACTTTAGGATTGGTGAAGACTATCATTTTAAAGATTAAGAAATTAACCAGAGTGGAATGCATGTGAAATATCAAAATTCATGATGTAGGAACTAAGATTTCCGTCTCTTTAAAAGTTATGGGGAAGAGGCCGCTGGTGGCATATCCGGTAGGACACACGTTTCCCTAGTTTGAGCCCCAACCTGCAGGGTCTTTAGAAGTGTTGAAGCAGTGCACCGGTGTCTCTTTCTCTCCTCCTCTTAATCCCTTTTTCCCCTTTCAGTCTCTCCCTGACTTTTTGATCAAGCACATTTTATCTTATTTTACTTTTGCTATTTTCAGGGCCTTGTACATGTGTGATTTTACTGTCCTGGGCAGACTTTTTCAGATAAAGAGTTAAACTTTACTTAGATTAACTTATTCTAAATTTTCTACTGGAACCTGTTGATAGTTCACTCCATATAATAGGTACCTTGCCATACACAGAGCCCAGGTGTGAGGCCCAGCACCATATGTGGGCACAGCACTGAGGGAAGCTCAGTGGATGGTGGAATTGTACTGTGAAGTTTATCTCTCCCTCATACTATCTATTTGAAATTTTAAAAGAATGACAACGTTGGTCCTAATTCTGCAAAAAAAAAAAAAATCTTTTGCTTGCAATTTGATCATAACTTTAAATGAAAGATTATCACATAAACAAGTGTCATCAATTCAGCAAAGCACATTTGCATGTGTCAAACCTGTGAGTAATTCTGTCTGTTGGGAGACTGTCACATGAAACAAGCAAATAGATTTCTTTTCTATTAACGGATTAGATATACTCTGTGTATGCTGGAGCAAAGGAACCCTCCTGCATAGCTGGTGGGAATGCCAATTGGTCCAACCTCTATGGAGAGCAGTGTGGAGAATTCTCAGAAGGCCAGAAGTGGACCTACCCTATGACCCTGCAACTCCTCTCCTAGGGATACATCCTAAGAAACCCAACACACCCGTATCCAAAAAGATCTGTGTACACCTATCTTCACAGCAGCATAATTTGTAATAGCCAAAACCTGGAAACAACCTAGGTGTCCAATGATAGATGAATGGCTGAGCAAGTCGTGGTATGAAGATGGCGGCTTGGAGGCAACACCTGGTGTGAGCTCTGCAAGGAAGCTGCTTTCAACCTGGGAATCTAGGGTGAGGGGAGGAATTTTAGGCCAGTGGTGGAGGAGAAGAGCAGGGTGGCACTGGAAAGACTCCTACAATCCACCCTTGGACTGGCAAACAGAGGCCAAAAAGGACAAAGGAAACAGGGATTTGACCTGAGCTTTTGGTTTGGCTGTTTCTTTCTGCACTCTTCCCACCCCAAGACCAACCCCTACACTGCTGCTCCTGGCAGGCCTCCTGTGGAACTAATTTCTCTCTCAAGATTCCTGGTTCAGCAAGAGTGTCCTTCAAAGGAGGAGGGATATCTTCCCAAGCAAAGCCTTTGTTGTTGTTTCTTTTTGAAGGGGGCTGGAGCTCTATCTGAGTGACAGAATACCTCACCAGCCAGGATCTTAGGCTTTCCTGGATTGGATTACCTGTCTTTCTTCATCTACCTCTTGAGTTGCTTCTTGTAATTGTTTGTTTTTGCTTGGTTTAGGAAGGGGACAAGGCTGTGTGGAGCCAATCTGGAGTGGTCTAATCTGCAGATTGCCTGTTAGTGATTTTTAAATTTATTTTACTTTATATCATTATTATTATTATTGTTTGCTCTTGTCTGTTTTCCCTTCTCTCCAAGTTGACCAAAATTAACTGTTGTTGCTTTTTCAATTGATAGGTGTCTGGGTGTGCTATATATTGTGGGAGGAATTTACTTTTCTTTCTCTCTTTTCTCCACTTTTCTGTTTCTTTCCTCCTAGCTGATTCAAAAAATTCTTTTTCCTCTTACTGTTTTTTTTCTTTTCTTTTCTTTCTGTATTCACTGGCACTTGTTTGTGAATTATTTTGTGGAAGAAGTCTGACTCGGAATGGGCTCGTTCTCTGTGTGTATGTGTGTGTCTCTCTCTCTTTTCTCCTTTCCTTTCTTTTCCCACTGTCTCTAGAATTTATAGTTGACAGTAGATTTGCTTGTCTATTCTTGCTTTGTCTTTTTTCTTTTCTTTTTTTCCTTTCTTTTTCTGTTTGTTTTTGGTTTTGGATTAGAGGTGCTACTTGGCTAATTGATTTTGTTTGAACTGTATCAATCTTTGCTTCAGTTGCTGTTGTTGTACTCTCTGAGGATTGTAATCTCATTTGTGAAAAGACTATCTTAGTGTGGCTTGTACTTACACAACACAACAACTGAAGAGTGACAGGACAGAGAAATACAAACCACATCAATTAAAAAAAAATGGTTAAATCGAGAGCAAATAAAACTGCTACCACAATGAATCAGGATAGAAGCCCAGAAGAAATCCCAAGTAAGTCAGAAGCAATTATAAATAAATAAAGTATCCAAGCAATTGTTGACCTATTAATCACAGAAATGAGAACAGCGATTGAGGAAAAGTCTGTCATAAATAGGGAAACAACAGATGAGACCCTCAAGGAAAATACCTTGAAGTAATTAGAGAACTGAAAGCCAAAATAGCTGAGCTAAGAGGCCAGCTAGAAGAACACGCTAGTATTGTAACTGAGCAAGGTAAAAAAAAAAAGGTGAACTGGAGAAGGAAGTTGAGGAAAGGGAAAACAGATTAACAGAAGCAGAAAACAGAATTAGCCAGAGAAGTAATCATCCTAGAGGAAATAATCTAAGAAAACTTCCCAGCCTAAGCAACAGAAAGAACACTATGATTCAAGAGGCCCAGAGAGTCCCAAACATAAAGTCGTGGTCTATATACATAATGGAATATTACTCAGCTATTAAAAATGCTGAATTAACCTTCTTTACCTCATCTTGAATGGAGCTTGAAGGAATCATGTGAAGTGAGATAAGTCATAAAGAGAAGGATAAATAGGAGATGATCCCACTTATAGACAGAAGATGAGAAATAAGAACAGAAGGGAAAACACAAAGCAGAACTTGGATTGGATTTGGTGTATTACCAAAGTAAAAGACTTGGAGTGGGGGAGTGGGGACAGTTCAGGTCTTGGAACATAATGGCAGAGGAGGACCTAGGTGGGAGGTGAGAGTGTTATGTGGAAAACTGAGAAATGTTACACATGTACCAACTACTATACTTTACTATAGACTATAAACCATTAATCCCCCCAATTAAAAAAAAAACTCATTGTAGTTAGTCAAATTTAGGAAATTGTTGTCTTGCTTTCTTTAAAGTTTCATTTTTCATGATCTAGTCATATATATTTAATAATATGATATGGGGCAGGGAATAAAGACTGTAAAAGATAATGAGCACTGGGACTGGGTGTTTAAAAACTAAGCTAATGGGCATTTTAGTGACATAGTCAAACATTACCACACTTCTCTTTACTATGATTCAACAAATTAATCTGGGTGGAATATGAGGCAGGTTGCAACTTAGCCACAGTAAGTAGTCCAGGACAGGAAAGGTAACTCAGCCTATTAGAGCACCAGTTTGCAAGCTTTGACTCCAGTAGTCTTTGTACAATCCCTGGCACTACCCTATGTGAAAGCTGAGTAGTGCTCTAGTCTGTTCTTGCCTTTCAAATAAAAACTCTTTTTAATTCAGGTGCTGTAGATAAACTTAAGGGCACAATGAGAAGTCAGTGCAGTGAAGGAGAAGCTATGTGTGGTGGTGTCAGTTGAACCTGGACTCTAGGCTTAGTACCTAGTACAGAATGAATGACCACTGCACCTCTCTAAGGCTCCTTCCCATAAGACAACTATGATTGAGGCTGTCACACTTTCTCACCAGTGGGAAGGGTAAGCCAAATGCATTTGTAGAGCATATAGTTGGGTTGGGTCTCCATCAGGCACTGGTCTTTTTTTTTCTTTCTTTCTTTCTTCCTTTCTCTTTTTTTAAATATTTTTATTTTATTTATTTATTCCCTTTTGTTGCCCTTGTTGTTTTATTGTTGTAGTTATTATTGTTGTTGTCGTTGTTGGATAGGACAGAGAGAAATGGAGAGAGGGGGGGAAGACAGAGAGGAGGAGAGAAAGATAGACACCTGCAGACCTACTTCACCGCCTGTGAAGCGACTCCCCTGCAGGTGGGGAGCCGGGGTTCGAACTGGGATCCTTACGCCGGTCCTTGTGCTTTGCACCACCTGCGCTTAACCCGCTGCGCTACAGCCCGATTCCCTCTTCCTTTCTCTTGAATAAAAGCACTGATGAATTTGTTTAAAAAAAAATTTATTTATTTATTTTCCCTTTTGTTGCCCTTTTTTTTTTATTGTTGTAGTTATTGTTGTTGTTGTTCTTGATGTCATCATTGTTGGATAGGACAGAGAGAAATGGAGAGAGGAGGGGAAGACAGAGAGGGAGAGAGAAAGATAGACACCTGCAGACCTGCTTCACCATCTGTGAAGCGACTCCCCTGCAGGTGGGGAGCCGGGGGCTAGAACCACTGGTCCTTGTACTTTGTGCCATGTGTGCTTAACCCGCTGCACTACTGACTGACTCCCAAGCATTGATGAATTTTGATAGTAAACAACTGAACTGATGACATCTTGTTGGATTATCCACCTGCTTTAAAATCAGAAAACAAATTCTACAAAACCTACCCAGTTCGGAGTGATCTATTAAATATCCCAATCAAAGAAAAAATTGACATTAGCACAGCAAAGAAGACCATTCCTGATAAAAGTCCAATGTCTTGTCTGTTGTCTGAAAAGGAAAAGAAATAATCACTTTATGTAAGCATTGATGTTCACATGGTGTCAAAGCACCACTCTCTGTTTACAGCAAAGGTCACTGAGCTCAGAGGAAAGAGGAAGAACAGAATTAACCTTTTCCCTGGGCTGTAAAGTGAATGTCCTTTCAAAGGGCACGGTTATGCCTTTTGCTTGCGAATGTTGGGCTGCTTGTTTTTGGTGTCAGTAGGTTTCTAGAAGTGCATCTATAGCAAATGTGGTCAGTATTAGACGCTTTTCTTAGCTTGTGCATGCATTTTTTTTTTTTTTTTTTATCTAAAAGGGCTTAGTGATGAACCTCATTTGGTTTGTCTGACACATATGAAAATTCCCAATTGTTTGTGAGAGTCTAAAACTTGGCACAATTACAGCTGAATTGTTTTTTTTTTCTTTTTAACCTCAGATGTGAGACAGATGCAGTTTGTAAAAAAAAAAAAAAAAAATCAATTATGTTTATTTATTTGATAGAGACAGCCAGAAATTGAGAGGAAAGAAGATATTGAGAGGGGAGAGACACCTGCACACTACTTCACCACTCATGAAGGTTTCCTTCTGTAGGTGGGGACTGGGGACTTGAACCCCAGGTCCCTGTGAGTTGTAACAAGTGTGCTCAACCAGGTGTGCCACCACCCAGCTCCATGTAAAAATAATTTTCTGCTGAGAGAAGACTTTTACTCTATTGATCAAAATACATTATGGCAAAGAAATGAAATCTGCTATATATTGTGTGTTCACATTTAGTTTTAAAACAATACTGTTTGGGGCCAGGTGATGGTGCACCTGGTTAAGCGCACACACTACAGTGTGCAGGGACCCGGGTTCAAGCCCCTGGTCCTCACCTGCAGGGGGGGGGAGCTTCACAAGTGGTAAAGCAGAGCTGCAGGTATCTCTCTGTCTCTCTCTGTCTACCCCTCCTCTCTCAATTTCTCTCCATATCTATCCAATAATAAAAATAAATTAGAAAACAATCAACGCTGTTTGTGCATTTTAAAGTTGAATTAGTCCCCTTACCTCTATAAATTCGTATAGTATATTCAGTAAGTTACTTCCCAGGCTTACCACATGTTGTCCCTAGTCTGTGAGAAATTCCATCTCCCAATAGAAACTGTAATTGATGTAACTTGGCGCAGGGTTTGTTGTGAGTTGTGTTGGATATTGACTTCCTTCTCTTAGGCAAATGTTTGTTGGCTCCTTACCACACGGCCCTGCCCTAGTTACTTCTAGTGTTCGCTTGGAAGTCTCTATCACCTTCTCTCTCCTCAAGTCAACTGGTGGGGAGGAACCTGTGTAATTTTAGTTGACCCCAAATTCCTAGATGTGGAATTGTTTTCCTAGGACTTAAAAAACGGGATAGCTCAAGTTTTCAGGAAAGGAATGGGAGGTACTTGGGCATTAACTGGCTGGAAGACAACAGAGAAACCTCAGATCAATGTGGGGGTCTAGCAAAGGGGAGTAAGAAACAGGACAGAGTGACTGGCCAACAGCAGCCCAAGATACCAGTGTTTTATCTGGACTCTCCCACTCAGCAGCTCTGTAACCTCAAGGCATCATTATAAACTTGTTGAAGCTCTGGTTTCCTCTTCTGTAAAATAGAAATAATAATACCTATCTAACAGGGCTGCTCTGAGTTCCTAGCCTTCCCAATTCCCACCCAAATAGCAAGACGCAGGTCTGTGTAGGCTTCTGTAATTAGGAGTCTGTATGGAACCTTTATATCTGGTTCAGCACTGTTTCCCACCTATAGGTTCCAAACAAAGGTCATTATCCTGCTTCCTCTTTCATCACAACACTTAAAACAATCTCCCTTTTTTCTTCTTATTTTGTTGGTTTTTCTCTCTTATCTATCTAGAATGGAAGTTCCATGATGATATAGACTTAGTTCATTTTTTAAATTCACATATTTAATTCTTCATTTCTTCCCCACATATTTAATTCTACATTTCTTCCCTTTGCTTTTTAATTTTTTTTTTTGCTATTTGTTTTTTAATTTGTATTTTATTTATTTATTTTTACCAGAGCACTGCACAGCTCTGGCTTATGGTGGTGCTGGAGGACTGAACCTGGGATCTGAGAGCCTTAGGCATGAGAGTCTGTTTGCATAACCATTATGCTGTCTCCCCCAGCTCTATTTCTCCTCCTCCTCCTCTTCTTCTTCTCTTTTTAATATTTATTTGATTTATTTTATGAGACAGTGGTTTTATTTCTGGACCTTAGACTTGCAAGAACCACATTCAACAAGAGTCATCTCCCTGGCCACTGTTGATTTTTTCACTGTTGATTTCTCAGCACCATAACATATACATACATACTAATTATTTAATAATAATTTGTCAACAAAATTCCAAAGAATCTCAACATAACCTGTAACAATTTTTCTACGACGCCTGTCAGATTTCTGTGTGGCATTTTCAATGAGGAACTCCTATTTCAGTGGAGGAGACAGCATAACTGTTATGCAAAAGACTTCCAAGCTTGATGCTCTAAAGTCTCAGCGTCCATCTGCTCTACAGTAAGGCAGAGCTTAGCAGTGCTCTGGGAAAAAAGAAAAAAAGAAAAAAAAAAGAAAAGAAAGAAAAATGTCAAGTTATTTTTACTCCTTATATAGTGTGATCTGATATCCTTTTATACCTACCACTGCTTATCAATGACAAAAGGCTGAACCACAATAACAAATAAACTAGCAGTTGCCTTGTATCAGAGCAGAAACTTCAGAATTTGAAAAACAAGACATAGGATTAAATGTTTGTCTTCCTGATTTCACTTAGCATAGTCATTTCCAGTGGCATCTATTTTGTCTAGAAAGACATTGTGGGTTTTTGTGCGTGTGTGTATTTTTTTTAATGGTAGAGTAGTATTCCATTGAGTTTATGTCTTACAACTTCATTATCTAGTCATTTATTAATGGGCATTTAGATTTAAAAAAAAAAAATTCGTGGTTCCCCTCCTGTAAAATACAAATAACTAAAACAAGTGAAACTGAAATAATGAAACTTAAGCTGACTCTTAAGTTCTGTGAAATATATGGTTATTGGAGGAAACAGACAGGGGGGAAAAAGGGTGAAGATGGTCAGAAAGAGGGTCTATTCAGTGGGGGTACACCAGGTTAAGTGTTCACATTACAGTGCTCAAGGACCCCGGTTCAAGCCCTTGGTCACCACCTGCAGGGGGAAAGCTTCAGGAGTGGTGAAGCAGGCCTGCAGGTGTCTCTCTGTCTTTTTCCATTTCTATCCCCCCTCCCCTCTCAAGAATCTCTCTGTCTCTATCCAATAATAAGTGTATATATATATAAGGGTCTCTGGTGTAATGGCACTAGAACTTTGGCAGTGAGTATAGTGAGTCACATATACATGTATATGTGTAGACAACTAAAAACCCTACAGTATTACAAAACTAGTGTTTAGTCAGTAGGCAGAGCAAGAAGATAAAGATAGAAAGGGAGAAAGAGAGGAAGAAAGAAAGAGAGAAAGGAAGAAAGAAAGAAAGAAAGAGAGAGAGAGAGAAAGGGGAGAGAGAGATAGAGAGAGACAGAGCAAAAGCATTTTAGCTTGTTTCTTAGCAAGTGTGGTTGAGGACAAGTTCCTCAGCATCGCTGAGGTCAGGCTTTCCCACCAAAATTGTTTTGATGCCTCGGGGAGAAAAATGATGTTGATAAAGCTCTACCACAAGGAAGACACTCAATACATATTTTCAAAGATTTAGAGAGGGAGAGAGAGAGAGAGGCGCTAGAACAGAACACTGATCAGATCTGGGTTATGGTGGAACTGGGAATTGAGCATGGAATCTCAGAGCCTTGGATATGAAACACTTTTGCATAACCATAATGCTGTGTGCTTTCTGTAGATCAGTAATCAGCGAAGATGTGCTTGCGGTTGAATTGAGGAGTGGTTACTGTGTATCTCATCTGCCTTCTCCATGGGCTAGATACATTCACATTTCAAGTCAGTGCTAAGCTCCAAACCTCAATTTTTCATTCTGAAGAATTACTGACTGAATCGGGCTGGGGAGACAGCACATGGCATACCATATACCCAGAAACTTACGTCTGACGCAGAATTTTTTTCAATATGAAGTGCTAAAATGAATGATGAGTAAGGATTATTCAAAATTCTTAGCATTCTTTTCTTACCGGAAATAAGGTGTTCTTTAAATGTGGAAGTTATTAAAAGCCCAGAATTCTGAGTCTCACGTTGGGATGACTTCAAGGCGGTCTGGGGAACTGAAAAAACAAAACAGCATCAGTGTTTTTTCATTTTATACTCAAGTTATTCAGTCTCTTTTCCTTGAAAGAATATTTTGTTTATTTAGAATAAGAGATAGGAGGAGAGTGAAAGAAAACTTATACCAAGAAGATTTATTTCATTTCCTGGACCCCAAAAAACACACAATAACTGTTTTCTACCATATTCCTTGCAATAGATGAGGCCATAAAGTAAAGTTCTCCTTCAGAGCCTCCAACGTGTCATTTTTGTCTTTGCACTGCTCACCTTTTTTTTTTTTTTTTTTTTAGCTCCATGTGAGAAGCCCAGTTTTGATAAGCAGACACTTTTGAGGTTGTGACACAGGGGTGGAATGCCGATAATGACTTCCTCTGCTCCTCTCTGCTGGCAAAAACCCGGAGGAACCCTGTCTAGTCATAACGGCTGTTGGGACATTGCTAATGCAAGCCTCTGACCAGGGCATGGTCCGCTGTCTTGGCAGCTAGCTGGCTTTCAGTCTAAACTCAAAAGAGACTTGGACTTGTGCCTTCCTCATGTCTTTCCACTTGATAATTATAAAGTACCAGAGGTGACATCAAGGACACCAGTCTCCCAGCTAACAGAAGACATCCTGAAAAGAGTTCTCAGCTCTGGAACCATAAGAATGCCTCAAGGTCTATTTTGTCAGCCATTCTGATTTCATTGTTTAAACTGTTCTTTTTAAAGAAATGCTTTTGGGGCCAGGGAGAAATCACAATTTGAGGAGTTCTTATCTGCCACCCAGATCATACAGGTTTGCATATGTGACGCTGGTAATTCTCTTTAAGAAAAGTATCATATAATATTCTCCCCACCCTCAATGTCCAATCACATAGTTTTAACAGAAAAGTTCCTGTAGGTTTTCAAGAAAAAAAAATTTTTTTTAATTAACTTTATTGGATAGAGAGCTAGATATTGAGAAGGAAGAGAGTGACAGAGAGGGAGAGAGACAAAGAGACACCTGCAGTACTGCTTCACCACTCGTGAAGCTTCTTTCCCTTGCAGGTGGGCACTGGGCTTGAACCTGCTTCTTTGTGCACTGTAAGATGTGCGCTCAACCAGGTGCACCACGACCTGGTCCTTAAAATATATCATTTTGATAGGACAGAGAGAAACTGGAGAGGAGGGGAAGATAGAAAGACACCTGTAGCCTTGTTTCAATGCTTACAAATCTTTCCCCCCTCCCCTGCCCTCCTCAGGTGGGGACTGGGGACTTCAACCTGGGTCCTTACGCATGATAATGTGTATGTGAGCTCAACCAGGGGCACCATGACCCAGCCCCTAGTTTTTGGAAGTTTTTGAAAAAGACTGAGAGATTTTAGAATGTGAAAACGTGGGAGTCAGGCAGTAGCGCAGTGGGTTAAGTGCGCATGGCGCAAAGCACAAGGACCAGCCTAAGGATCTCGGTTTGAGCCCCTGGCTCCCCACCTGCAGGGGAGTCACTTTACAGGCGGTGAAGCAGGTCTGCAGGTGTCTATCTTTCTCTCCCCATCTCTGTCTTTGCCTCCTCTCTCCATTTCTCTCTGTCCTATCCAACAACAACGACATCAATAACAACAACAATAATTACCGCAAGAAAACAACAAGGGCAACAAAAGGAATAAATAAATAATTCTTAAGAATGTGAAAATGTCAGAAAGACCGAACATTTCTTCTTGTGCTTTTTTGTTTGTTTGTTTGGTTGGTTGGTTTTTTAAATTCTAGTTTCCCTCCAGCAAGAGGAAAAATGCTTCAGTGTTAATTGTGACAAATCAAGATTTCTTCTGGAGTTCTCAGTGTCCTTTCTTCCGAAGTGTGAGGGTCTATCAAGCTCTAGAGGGGCAAGGTTATTTCTTCATGGACAGCGGCCAAGTTTGTTCATCTAAATTAGTGTTGTCTAGACTTATGTTCATTCTCAAGGAATAAAAAGCAGGAATATTTATCTACATTATTGTGAAACTAAGAAGAGAAATATTACATTAAAATGTAACACAATTTCAGGTTGGCAAACCATAGTTTATAAAATACGTTGCTAGATTACTTTCCCCTCTACTTTTACCAAGTTAGTGTTTTCTATAAAATTATATATGGTGCGTGTTTTTAATACACATTAATGGGATTTTGTTGTATAAACTGCATCTGGGTTTTTTGGCAGTGATGCTTCAACTAACAGTTTGCCTCACATAGAACAATTTTCATAAAACCAGTAGAGAATAAACACAGTTCTTTCTAAGAGTTTTTTTAACTACTACCGTTTAAAAGCAACCAGTTGTGCTAATTTAAATTAGGTTAAAGTCATTTAAAAGAGATGTTTAATTTTCAGAAAGCAATTTCATAAAGAATCATATATCCAAAATAAGATGATATATAGTCAGAAAAAAGAAAAAAGCCAATGACAAAGATTTTTTTTTTTTTTTTTTTACCAGAGCACTGCTCAGCTCTGGCTTATGGTGGTACAGGGGATTGAACCTGGGACTTTGGAGCCTCAGGCATGAGAGTCTCTTTACATAACCATTATGCTGTCTACCCCTGCCCAATAACAAAGATTTTTAAACATAGGGCAGAAATAAAGTCATATGACTATATTCTTCGTGGCATACTGCCACCAAGTGGCTAGGTGATTTCTTTTAAAACTATACTTAACATTCTTCATCATAAAAGCAGTAACTGTAACAGAAGAACTTTGATTATTTATTATTATTTTTTTACCAGTACAATATTCAGCTCTTTTTATTTTTATTTTTTATTTATAAAAAGGAAACACTGACAAAACCATAGGATAAGAGGGGTAACTCCACACAATCAATTCCCACCATCTGATCACCAGATCTCTGTATCCCACCCCCTCCCCTGATAGCTTTCCTATTCTTTATCCCTCTGGGAGCATGGACCCAAGGTCATTGTGGGGTGCAGAAGGTGGAAGGTCTGGCTTCTGTAATTGCTTCCCCGCTGAACATGGGCATTGACAGCTCTTATAGTGGTAACTGGGGGCGCACGGGGAGTGGGCTGCGGCTGGGAGAGATTGAACCTGGGACCTGGGACATGGGGGCCTCTGGTATGAGAGTATGTTTGCATAACCATTATGCAATTTCCCCACCCTGAACAGAACTTTAAAAGAAAAGGGTAGAGGGTAGATAGCATAATTGTTATGCAAAGAGATTTTCATGCCTGAGGCTCCAAAAGTCCTGCTCAATGACCCTCCCCCACCCCACCCCCACCATAAACCAGAGCTGAACATTGCTCAGATAAAAAAAAAAAATAAAAGAAAGAAAAAGGGCAAAGAAAAGGGTCATCATAACCTCACCCCCTAAATCCACCTGATATCAGCATTTTATAGTATTTCTAAGTGTTTTGAGATCCAAAAGTACAAACACAGGAAGATGTGTACATGCACAGAGCCTTTTTTATTTTATTTTTATTATTATTTATTTTCCCTTTTTGCCCTTGTTGTTTTGTTATTTGTAGTTATTATTGATGCCATCATTGTTGGATAGGACAGAGAGAAATGGAGAGAGGAGGGGAAGACAGAGAGGGGGAGAGAAAGATAGACACCTGCTGACCTGCTTCACCGCCTGTAAAGCAATTTCCCTGTGAAGTGACTCCCCTGCAGGTGGAGAGCCAGGGGCTCAACCCAGATCCTTACTCTGGTCCTTGTGCTTTGTGCCACATGCACTTAACCCACTGCGCTATCACCCAACTCCCACACAGAGCCTTTATAACCAGCCAACCAACCAAACAACAAAAAAAAAAACCGTACTGCTTATAAATTTTAATGATCAGTGTCTTGCTTAATGTGAAAGAAAAATCCTTTGGTGCTTTCACATTGTTTTAGGTCTGTAGTGGTATGTTCACAGCTCGGCACTTGGAACAGATGATTCGTTATGACTACTACTTTCACAGCACATGCTTAAGCATATTTAGGAATTTCAAATCATCTTTAATTTGGCAGGAATTTTTATGTAACTTCTACACACTGACTTTGGACTTCAAAGTTAGTCTTCCAGAAGACAGTGTGTTCATGAGGAATGTAGAGTGGCTTCCAACAAAAAAATGTAGCTTCTGGGGGCCAGGTGGTCGGGAGGTAGCACAGCGGGTTAAGTGCACATGGCGCAAAGTGCAAGGACCAGTGCAAGCATCCTGGTTCGAGCCCCTGGCTCCCCACCTGCAGGGGGCTCTCTTCATGGGCAGTGAAGCAGGTCTGCAGGTGTCTCACCCTCTCTGTCTTCCCCTCCTCTCTCCATTTCTCTCTGTCCTATCCAACAATGACAACAGTAATGACAATAACAATAATAAGAACAACAAGGGCGACAAGGATAACAAAAATGGGAGGAAATCTTCTCTGTCCTTTCACATAAAATAAATCAACAAAAAATGTAGCTTCTTACTCTTGGACAAAACTAGAAACACAGCTTAACTAATTCCTTGGCTCATCAGACACCACCATAATTTAATCAATGCTGCTTACGAGGACTTAGTCTTAGCAATATGTTCCCTCTGTTTCTTAGGGATGGTGTCAAGCCCATTTCCTTAGCTTTCCTCTCTACGTCCACCATGGAAAAGAAAGTATGTAATCTTTCTCAGTGGTCACTCAATACAAAATCTAGAGTTACCCTCAGTATTTGGAGGGGTTGCTTCCAGCACCTGCACAGATACTAAAGTTTATCGATGCTCGGGTCCTGCTGTGACACAGCACGGATTTGGGGACTGGCATCAGCCTATGAATGCAGTATGGGCTTATGCAAACCCATAAGGGATTGTGGGTGTGTCCTAACTAATTTAAGCACATGCCTGGCAGAAGTCAGGCTCTTTCCCCCGTGCCTTCTCTTTCAGCCTCTCTTCCTCTGTGCTCTAAGTGGCTGTTTCACACCCCAGGACCTGCCATGCAGCTTCTCCTTGGACCTGAACACGTAGAGCCGTGGAGCCGACTTCTGGTAAACTTAGCTTAAAAGACTCGTGCTTCTCCGCCCATAATGACTCGCTGATATTTGCCTCATTGCCATACAGAAAACAACCACCATGTAATACAATTTGCTTGTCTTCACCCTGTGTCAGGCTGTACCCCCAAAGTCCTCTTTTTTTTTCAATCACAATAAAGCCCCTTATGTAAAAGGGCATAGTTTTTGCCTGTAGCCTATTTACAGTCTTCCATACACTGTTAAGTCAACTCTGCATTACTGACAGGGCCTAATAAAATGTAAGTAATGGTTAAACTCTATTGTCTGGGGAACAATGACAAGAAACAAAATGCCTGCACATGCTCAGCCATCATATGTCTAACTCTGTGTGTTCAATCCAAGGTTAGTTGAATCTGAGACCGTGGGAGCTGTGGACACAAAGGACCAGTTGTACTAATTGGGTTCTGCAGA
This sequence comes from Erinaceus europaeus, assembly GCF_950295315.1. Lineage (NCBI taxonomy): Eukaryota > Metazoa > Chordata > Mammalia > Eulipotyphla > Erinaceidae > Erinaceus > Erinaceus europaeus. Next base: position 86,695,409 of record NC_080174.1, on the reverse strand, counting down.
CTGTATTAGACTTTACTTACATCTTCTCATCCAATCCTTGTAAGAGCCCCATCAGGTAGATATTGCAACTGCCCTCATTTAACGGATGAGAAGATAAAAGATGTGTAAGGGGTCAATGACTTATCCAAAGTTGCCCAGGTGGAGGTTGAAGAATAAAGCTTCCTATCTAATTTGGAGTCATTGTTTTGCTGCTTTCTATTAGCAAGTGTTTTCCCTTCTGTAAGAAAAGGACTCTGAGTGGGGCTGTTCAAATCAGCTCTGCAAGCTGCAGCTTTTCTGCTGAGACTTACTCTCCACTTCCCTGGCCACTGACTGAGGGCTTGAACTAGGGTCCTTACACATTGCAACATGTTCACTCTGTCGGGCATTAAGCCAGCCTCCCCCCACCCCCCCACACACACACTGCTCCATCCTGCATTGCTGATACATGGCCTATTTACATAATGGTTGTTTTGCCTGAAAGAGCCCCACCCATCCCATTGATCTGTCTTCTTTCTACCTTGAGACCCGCCCTGCCTGCAGGGTAACATTAATCCCACCAGTTAAAACCCTCGCAACAGTTGCTAAGGAAGCTTCTACTTTCCTGGAGTGTTTTTGCCTTTCTCCGCCCCCTTTTGTAGCCATTTCCGTTTCCACCTTGCCACTTCTGGTTCTATCCTATGAAAACATTGGCTCTCTGATCAATAGATCCTTTTGCATTACCACACTGCACGAGTTCCTGAGTCATCTATCTCACACATCGCTGAGTGAGTAGCAGGCCAGGCTGAGTCCAGTCGAGTCCTCTCCAACCCAGAGAGCACATGCCCGGAGAAGAGGCACCCGCAGGCTAGCCTGGCAGACAATGAAGTGTACTTGTGCTGAGCCAATTAGTACTGACTAGGAGAATTTTCCAACCTGATGGAGATGTCCAGTGATGGTGGAGAGAGGGATCTGTTAGAGGTCTAGGTCCATCATATCTATGTAGGAATCCCAGGATTCCCTGAGTTGGGCCTCAGATGATGGGGTGGCCTGGTAGTGACCAAAAGGGCCATCGTTAAAATGTGCTGGTCTCTTGCCCTCATCCAGCTTATGTAGTCCTTATTTTATCTGACAGGGTTAGACTTAGAGAGGTTGAGGGAAGTGAAACAGGAAGTAGGTGAGGAGGGTATCTAGATCTAACTAGAATAGATCTGATTTGGTACTTTATGGTGTTTTTTGTAGGTCTTTCTACTTGTTTGCTGCACTTAGTCACTGTAGACTATTGCACACTTTCAGTTTAAGGTAGATATTTCCCCCTAATTTATGGATACATGTGTCCTATCCTATGGGCCCTGGTCAATATCTAGGTTCTGTAACTTTGTTAGGAAGAGCACTACCTGAAATGGAACTAAGGAGTCCTATGAGCTAGGAAAGGTCTCCCCTGAGTGCTGGAGCTGGGGGGTTGACATCTGAGGCCTGATGTCTCTGTTCGCAGTCTGAAGTGAAACATGTCGAGGTAGCACTGGCTGCACTGATTTGGCTGAGATCCGCAGATACAGTATCAAATGGTCTGGATCAAGAGAAGCATGAAGGGAAACTAGCAAAGCCCCAGAGGTTCCAGGATTGGGAGTAATCTGTGTTTATTATAGAGACTGAGGAAGGTTCCTTGCTGTCTTACAGTTTAAGAAGGTAATAGATCATTATTATTATAATCCTGCCCTCCATGTAGAACAACAATGGTAGAAACTGCCCCACTCTCTGAAGGGAGGCTGGGTCAACATACTCTGCCATCTCCAGGAAGATGGGTCCTGGAATGAGGGCAGCCTAGAATGTTCCTAGCTGTGACCATGGAATGCCAGCTCAGACCTAAAGGGACACAGAGCTTACACAGGGTTCCTGTGTAATATGAGCCCCAGATCAAATTGGTGGATTTACAGTTAACAGCATTTATGGACTTTCCCCCACATTTGTGAGCTACTTCCTGCTCTGATCCAGCTTTCTAGTCCTGTTCTAAATTCTGATACCATCTTCCCAGACAATACCTGTAGTTCACCTGCATATTAGCTGTTGGGCTCAGGCAAAAATGAGTAAAGTTAGGCCCCATGAAATATACCTAGAATAGACTTCCTAACTTCTTCCAGCATGGAAACCCCAAACTTCATCTGCTATACTCTTATCTTTAGCTTCCTGATTATCAAACAGTTCATTTAATCTTTAACAATTTGTTTGCTTTATATCTTAATGCTTTTCTTTTTTTTTTTAAATTTTTTTAATATTTTATTTATTCCCTTTTGTTGCCCTTGTTGTTTTATTGTTGTGGTTATTGTTGTTGTTGTCGTTGTTGGATAGGACAGAGAGAAATGGAGAGAGGAGGGGAAGACAGAGAGGAGGAGAGAAAGATAGACACCTGCAGACCTGCTTCACCGCCTGTGAAGCGACTCCCCTGCAGGTGGGGAGTTGGGGTTCGAACCGGGATCCTTATGCCGGTCCTTGTGCTTTGCGCCACCTGCGCTTAACCCACTGCACTACAGCCCAACTCCCCATCTTAATGCTTTTCAGCCACCAAGTGGCAGGTGCTACCATGATGTCAGCCTGACTTCCCTGGGCTGAGGACCTCACCAATGTGTCCTGAAACCCCACCTCCCCAGAGCCCTGCCCCAGTAGGGAAAGATAAAAATGGGCTAGAGGTGTGGGTCTACCTGCCAACATCCATGTCCAGCAGAGAAGCAATTACCACCTTCTGCATCCCATAAAGATTTTTGGTGCATGCTCCCAGAGGGATAAAGAATAGGGAAGCTTTCAATGAAGGGGAAGGGATACACTCTGGTGCTGGGAACTGTATGGAATTGTACCCCTTATCCCACAATCTTGATAATCATTATTAAATCACTAATAAAAATTTTTAAAAAAATTTTCCAGCCTACAGTTTTTTCTTCTGAAAATCAATTACTTTTCAAGACTACACAAGCAAGACATGCCAAGTGCACTATACATGCACTTGAAAAGTATTGATGAAAGAGGCCAGGTGGTGGTGCACCTGGTTGAGCACACATGCTACAATGTTCAAGGACCTGGGTTCAAGCCCCCAGTCCCACTTGCAGGGGGAAAGTTTTGCAAGTGGTGGAGTAGTGTTGCAGATGTCTCCCTGTCTCTTTCCCTTTATGTCTCTCAATTTCTGGCTGTCTCTATCCAACAAATAAGGATGATAATAATTTTTTTAAGTTATCAATGAGGACAGATAAGAAAATAGAGGGAGTCAGGTGGTAGCACAGTGGGTTAAGCGCAGGTGGCGCAAAGCACAAGGACCGGCATAAGGATCCCGGTTCGAGTCCCCGGCTCCCCACCTGCAGGGGAGTCGCTTCACAGGTGGTGAGGAAGGTCTGCAGGTGTCTTTCTCCCTCTGTCTTCTTCTCCTCTCTCTGTCCTATCCAAAAACAACAACATCAATAGCTACAACAATAAAACAAGGGCAACAAAAAGGAATAAATAAATAAATATTTTAAAAAATTTTTAAAAGAAAACGGAATTTTATACTTATTTACATATTTGGAGCCATCGTTAAAACTTGAAACAATTATTATTAAAAAGATATTTGAATTCTTTGTTGTATATATCTCTACCTCAGTGGAGACTATGTTCTTTAATAGATACGGAATCTTTTTCTTGAATCACTATTATTTCATGCACATTTTCTTATTTTGTTAAAAATTTGTTCAAGGGAGCCCAGGAAGAAGCTCTCCTAGAGTACGTTTTCCCAAGCTTGTTCAATACACGGCATGACAAGAGAGCAGGCAGGAAGAAACGGGTTCCATGGGTGGACAAGCTATGCTTTGCTGCTTTTCTGCCAGACTCTCTCTCTGAAAATACAGAGTAAATTTTGATTTGGGACCTGTTCATTTGCACCGTACATGTGTGTGAGGGCCAGGGTCTCCGTCCCAGGCCCGCATAAGAAATGTTCACAATCGGGAGTCGGGCGGTAGTTAGGAGTGTTAGGCGCAGGTGGCGCAAAGCGCAAGGACCAGTATAAGGACCTGGTTCGAGCCTCCAGCTCCCCACCTGCAGGGGAGTCTCTTCACAGGCGGTGAAGCAGGTCTTCAGGTGTCTGACTTTCTCTCCCCCTCTCTGTCTTCCCCTCCTCTCCCCATTTCTCTCTGTCCTAACAAGGACAACATCAGTAACAATAGCAACAGTAGCTACAACAATAAAACAAGAGCAACAAAAAGGAAATAAATAAGAAATATTCACTACCTAAAAACTATTAAAGATAATAAATAATAATAAAATAAAATTATGTAAAAAAAAGAAATGTCCACAACCATCATCCTAATAGCAGTCAGTTGAATATTTCATCATGTCTGTATAATACTTATACAATCAGCTCTCTATTGAGAAGCTGGTGGTGGTTTCAAACAGAGGCAAATTTAAGTCTTGATTCCACCATTTGCAGTTGCATGCCCCCTGGGCAAATTGCTTCAACTCTGTGACTCAACTCTTCATTTGCAGAATTGGCTAATAGCAATACCTCCGTGCTGAGGTATGAGGAGATAGTTCATAGCCAGCACTTTGAAAGGTACCTGGCACAATTTAAAAGCTTACTAAGCTTTAACTGTTGCTGTTATTGGACGTTTAAATGATCTCCAAATTCTTACTACTGTGATTTACATCTGGATAAATATCATTACACAAAAATTTCTTTTCCCTATTTCTGCATATTCCCGAAGATTAGAGTCCTAAAAGTGGAATTTCTAGGCTGAGGGGTCTGAACATTATGATGCTTCATGGTTTACATTTATTCTTAGCCAGTCTTGCTGTCAAAACTCTACTAACTTCTTAGCCCCAGGGACTTTTGTCCACCTTTCTTTTAGAAGGCTCTCTGTAGTCAAGAATGAAAATACATATCAAAAGAGGTAAAAAGTCTGTTTTTCATGATGTTAGAGTTTTTTCTGTCTTTTGTTTGTTTGTTTGTTTGTTTGCCTCCAGGATTATCACTGGGGCTCTGTGCCTGCACTACGAATCCACTGCTCCTGGAGGCTATCTTTCTTCCATTGCTATTGTTGCTGCTATTGTTCTTGGACAGGACAGAGGGAAATTGAGAGAGCAGGGGAAAAGAGAGACACCTGCAGAAAGATAGACACCTGCAGACCTGCTTCACAGCTTGCAGAGAGACCCCCCTGAAGGTGGAGAACCAGGGACTCGAAGTGGGATCCTTGTGCTGGTCCTTGCACTTTACGCCATGTGCACTTAACCTGGTGTGCTATTGCCCTGCCTCCCTATTTTTCTTTTAAAAAGTGACACATCCTACTGTTTGGGGCTTTCCCCCCCCCACTTCTAATAACCTCAACTTTAAAAAAAAAAATTTTACATTTATTTATTTTCCGGTTTGTGGCCCCTGTTGTTTTATTGTTGTAGTTATTATTGTTGTTGTTAATCTCAGCTTTTTAATACCTTTTGAGTTCTGTCGCTTTAGATCCATACAGCTTTGTGACTGGAATAAATTCACCATTCCTGAGTCAAGGGGAAAGATTTCAAACTAATTTATTATCAGTTGGCAAAGTGAAAGACTATCTTCAGACATACCCAGTCGGTACCAGAAACTTAGTGTGTGCACTTATTCAGGTACACCACTGCCTGGTGCCTTCTTACCTTTAAATTTTTTTTTCTTTCTTTTATTTGCAAACCCAGAGAGAAATTGAGAGGGGAAGGAGACAATGAGGGCGAGAGAGAAAAACATCGACAACACTGCTTCATGGCTTGTGGCGCTTACACTCTGCAGTGGGGACCAGTGGGGTTGAACCCGGGTCCTTGCAGTGTAGTGATGGGTGTGCCAGGTGCAGCACCGCCCAGCCCCTCTTTCCTTCTTCTGTGTGGCAAGTGCTCACAGCCCAGGATTAGAAATGTGTGGATAAGCCCTTGAATATATCTCATCACACTCTGCTAATAAGTGAGGTTACTGCAGACCCTGGAATGACTCAGCTTTGGTTTGCTTTTCTTTTTTTTTTTTTTTCACCAGAGCACTGTTCAGCTCTGGCTTATGGTGGTGTGGTGGTATGGGGGATTGAACCTGGGACTTTGGAGCCTCAGGCATGAGAGTCTGTCTGCATAACCATTATGCTATCTACCCTCCACAAGGTTTGCTTGTCAAGGTATGCTGAGGAGGATTCTGACATATCACTTTCCTTAACCCACTGCTCCACCGCCCTGCTCCCCCATCATGAAGGCTCCCCCATCGTGAATTTATAGTCTATAAATCTCAGTCTGAATGACCAGAAATCTCTAACTACAAATAGTGGATTTTTTAAAAAGTACTGTCTGAGTCACCTTCTAATCTGCGTTGCATTTTATAAAACCTATACTCAGTTCAACTGATATACCTTTTTATTTTTTTTTAATCTCTTAGGCTATGAAAGTCCTGAAACATTAATGAGAATCTTTGTGCAATAATCGGTCATGCAACCACCAATAGTATTTTGTGTGACAACAAAATTGAGTATGGTTTAATATCTTGCTCATACTTGCCTTCCTCTGGGAACTGTCAAAAAAGAAAAGAAAAGAGTATTATGAATTCTCTGGGAAACTTTCATACTGCAAGTAGCAATCCAGGAAAGTTAATTACTCATTGTGAAATGTGACTTGCCCTTCCCTTGAGCTTCTGACTTGTCATTAAAGGAATTACAGAGCTTGCATATTTTCTTTATTATAAAGAGAACTGGATGATAATACAGAATTGGAAAAAACACACACACACACACACACACACAAAACCACCCCTAGTGCAGAATGGAAAAAATGCACCTGTCTAGAAATCATCTTTTCACCTTATTATTATTATTATTTTTTAAATGAGAGTGAATAAGAGAGAAAGAGAGAGGCCAGGGTACCACTTAGGTCTGACACGTGGCAGTGCCGGAGATTGAACCTGGAGAATCGGAGACACAGGCATGGAAGCCTTATGCTCTGAGGTGAAGTTATCTCCCCAGTGTGCTTTTTCTTCTCGTGTTTACATAGTAGTAATGAGAATGACTTTAGGAGATTGATTTTCCCATTTGCACTGGCTTTTTTCCTTCCCCTCTCTCTCTCTCTCTCTCTCTCTGCCTCCAGGGTTATCACTGGAGCCAGCACTAACAGTCTTTTGCTCCTAGCAGCCATTTTCATTTTTTTTCCCCCAACTTTATTTGGTAGGACAGAGAAATTGAGAGAGAAGGGGGAGGCAGAGGGAGAGAGAAAGACACCTGCAGACCTGCTTCACCATTTGTGAAGCGACACCTCTGCAGGTGGGAAGCCGGGGGCTCGAACTGGGATCCTTACACCAGTCCTTGTGCTCTGTACTATGTGCGCTTACTGCCCAACCCTTACACTGGTTTTCGATGCTGACAAAATCTCTCTCTCTCTCTCTCTCTCTCTCTCTCTCTCTCTCTTCTCTTCTCTTCCCCACCTTGGGACTCTTTCTGTACTATTTAAGGGTCCTAGGATTATTATTATTATTATTATTATTACAGTTCAGTTTGGTGAGCTAAAAGTTCACCTTCAGCAATCCTCAGTGAAACCTCACGTTAGAAGTAGGGCAGGGTCTTGACAGAGGGGAATATTGTGGATGTAAGGATTCACTAGATACCAAGGTGGGCTGAGGTGGTCGTTGACACAAGAAGTGACGGACAGGAGAAAAAGCAGCTCGCAAGTGGGCAGGCAGTCCCAGAGACACCCGGCTGAGAGCTCCCAGGCTTCTTCGCCTCCTTAGCCGCCATCACGGAGACACTGATTTGGGTGGACAGATGTCCTACCTTTCTTTTCTACTTTCTCCTTTCCTTCTCATTCCCTCTTTTCTTTCTTTCATTTTAAAAAAATTTTTTAAAATCTTTATTTATTAATTAGACACAGCCAGAAACTGAGAAAGAAGAGGGTTATAGAGAGGGAGAGAGACAGAGAGCCCTGCTTCACCACTTGCAAAACTTTCCTCCTGCAGGTGGGGACAGGGGACTCGAACCTGCATCCTTGTGCCCTGTTACATGTGCTCTCAACCAGGTGCGTCACCACCACCCCTTTTCTTTTCTTGTTTTGACAATCATTTTATTGGGGAGTTAATGGTCTACAGGACAGTTGTTGATACTTGGGGAAACTCTGTCACCTCAACATGATAGTTGTCTGCAAAACACTCTCACCCCCACGGTGGGTGCTTTCCCAGCACCTGCAGCACAGGACCCGGAACCAGTACCCAGCCTCCCCCCTGCTCTCCTTCACCAGAATCTCTTGCTTTGGTGCAATACATCAAACCCAGTCCAGTCCACTAACGAGTGAGATCGTGCCTATTCATCCTTTTTTCTTTCTTTCTTTTTACTTATCTCACTTAACATGATTTTGTTTTTAATTTTAAAAAATTTTATTTATTTTCTCTTTTGTTGCCCTTGTTGTCTTTTTATTGTTGTTGTAGTTCTTATTATTATTGTTATTGATGTCGTCATTGTTGGATAGGACAGAGAGAAATAGAGAGAGGAGGGGAAGACAGACAGAGGGAGAGAAAGATAGATACCTGCAGACCTACTTCACTGTCTGTGAAGCGACCCCCCTGCAAGTGGGGAGCCGGGGGCTCAAACCGGGATCCTTACGCCGGTCCTTGCTTTGCTCCACCTGTGCTTAACTCACTACACTATTGCCCGACTCCCAGTTGATAGTATCTTATGTTTTCCTCTTTCCTGATGTGTGTGTGTGTGCGTGTGTGTGTGTGTGTGTGTGTGTGTGTGTGTGCATTTTCTTACTAAAGAGAACCAATAAAAGTGAAGCCTGCTTGCTATACTTTATCATTAGCTAAAGTCTAGAGAATTTCGTTAGGTGTCTGACATTAAGCTGACCTGACACTCTCCAAGGTTTCTTGGGAAGGGGACAGGCTAGTTATATAATGTAAAGGTAGAAACCTCACAGGCTGAGTTATGACTCTACTATTTGTTTTTTAATCTTTTTATTTATTTATTATGGATAGAGACTAAGAGAAATTGAGAGAGGAGGGAGAGAAAGAGAGAGAAAGACACCTGCAGCCCTGCTTCACCGCTCTTGAAGCTTTCCCCTTGCAGGTGGGGACCAGGGGCTTGAACGTGGGTCCTGGTGCACTGTAATGTGTGCACTCAACCAGGTGTGCCACTGCCTGGCCCCCTGTTTGCTGGTTTTATAATACTGGGAAAATTGCTCAAGCTCTTTATTATTATTATTATTATTATTATTCTAATATTTATTATTATTCTAATAATAATTGCACTCTTTTTTCACAGGGTTTCCATGACATATATAAATATATATATATATACATATATATATTTCATCTGCAAAATGCTCAGCATTTACTGAGTACATACCAAGTTTCCAATCAATATTAACTACTATTATTCACTATCCTAAATTCATTCTGAATCCAGTCATTTAATTCGCCTCTTCATCATCTCTGGCATTATGCTATTCCACTGCAGAATACTGTGCCCCAGTATGGTTCCGCAGCCCCCATGTCCACTTGGTCGATTCCAAATTATATTCCTCCATGAGGATAATTTCTGGAACCATCCGTTCCACCCCGGTTCCATGGCTGCCAGTTCTTAGCAACATCGCCCCGCCAGATATTCGTCGGGATGCGGCATCATCTAAGTTCATTTCACACGTCTACGCTCGACCGGACCTGCCAATATACGCGGATATCTTCGCCCACCCTGTCCAACGCTTGACGTCTCGTCACCCAATCTGGTCCCCTACGCCTACACTGAACTTCTCTGTTCCAGACTCTTGGAAACAGAGCTGGCAGTCAGCTGAGGTAAAGAACAAACACCTCATCACAGACCCCTGCAAGCGTCAACCCGGCTTTGACCTAGCACGTTATGATTGGGCCCTCCTCAATCGCTATCGAACAGGCCATGGCCGGTGCGCCGCTATGTTCCATCGCTGGGGGGCCAGAGACGACCCCAACTGCCCCTGTGGCTCCAGACAGACTATGACCCACATAGTCAACGACTGCCACCTCTCCAGATTCAAAGGAGGTCTCGAAACTTTACATCAGGCTCAACCTGACGCTATTGACTGGCTGCGGAAGAAGGGCAAACGCTAGAAGAAGATTCGCCTCTTGCTCTTATACCAGGCTAGAAACATTTAAATCTCTGATCCAGAGAAACTTCTGTATGTTGGCCAAAGCCTCAGAGATTTTATTTTTTTTCTTTATCAACATAAAGCTTTGTTTTCCATTAAAGTGAATACTTTAAGGAGAGAAAAGAAAGGGACTCTAGCACACGATTTAATCTTTGCAAACGGTTTATCTAGCTTTCTTTTGGAGACTAAATTCAATACGAAGGGCAGGCACTCCCAGGGGGACGTGGTCGAGACGGATGTTGGGGTGTGCAGGTAAGCAGCCTTATTTCAGGATTCCCAAGACTGTGCCACCTACTCCTAATTTTGAAAACACAGTGTTTTGAGATAAAAATTTGAGGTGACAGATGGAAATACACAGACAGATTTTGGGGAATAACATAGGCAATTCCTGCATAAGAGGAACAACCTTACCTGGATTGAATTTCTTCTCACATAAGTAAATCTTAATCACTGAGGAAATATGGCTGGCTAAAAACCAAGTGGGCTCACTCTCCAACAATTAGTTATCAAACAAACTGATTAATGGATTACAGAAACAACACCTTTCTAGTTTTTCAATTGTGAAGTGATTCCAACTTCGGCTGTGTGGTATGGTTCTTACTGCTTTTATTTGTACCTATAATGGTATGTGATTTACTTTTAGATTATGCTTTATAATTTCATTCTTTAGACTTGAGGGATCTTTGATTCTTTGTTCACTGAGATCCTGCCAATCTGTAGCAAGTGTGTCAAGCATGCTAGACACTAATTAAATGAGTCTTACTTCATCAATGACCTTAGACACCTTAGAAAAAAATAGATATTAAAAATTCACTGAAAAATCACTTTGACATCTCACAGTATGTATACCTATTGATCTGATAAGACCTAGAGAAGTAAGTAGAATCTATGTGCAAAATATATATATGCAAAATATATATATGTGCAAAATATATATATCTATATATTCAAAAAAATGTATCAGCAATAGAAGCATGGCATCACCTTGATACTGTTTAAATGGAGGTATGTTAAACTAAGTTACAACCCATCTATAAGCTGGAATTCAGGCCAGACACTAAGTAGATCTTTAAACTTAACTAAGTGAGTTATTTGTAAACAAATAGTATATAAACCAGGGTTTACAGATAGTATATATTCCATAGTTTTAATTATTGAGAAATTACATGCATAAAAACCCATTATTAGTAAAGTGAGGATAACAGTTATTTCGATTTATTTTAATAAATTTGTGCTGCTTTCACAAGCAGACAGAAAAATAATTTTTTAAAAATTTTTCCTATTAGCATTTTCCCTAATATACCTTTCCTGAGTATCCTTTAACATGAAAGAGATTTGTACCAAAATAGTTGTTTGTGGTTCTCTTTAGTTAACATGATACATTTTGATGCATGTATTCAGGGTTATTCATTTTTAACTCTTATCTTTCCTTCTTTTTTTAACATTTATTTTTTCCCTTTTGTTGCCCTTGTTTTATTGTAGTTATTATTGTTGTTGATGTCGTTGTTGTTGGATAGGACAGAAAGAAACTGAGAGAGGAGGGGAAAACAGAGAGGGGGAGAAAAAGACACGCAGACCTGCTTTACCGCCTGTGAAGCGACTCCCCTGCAGGTGAGGACCGGGGGCTCAAACATAGATTCTTATGCCGGTCCTTGCGCTTTGCGCCACCTGCGCTTAACCCGCTGTGCTACCGCCCGACTCCCGTATCTTTGCTTAAGTGATTTTTTTTCCCCGGTCCCCACCTGCAAGGGGAAGTTTCACTAGTGGCGGAGCATGGCTGCAGGTGTCTTTCTATTCATTCCCCTCTCAATTTCTGTCTCTATCCAATAATAAATAAATAAAAATAGTCAAAGAAAGCTCAGGTGTCCACAGGAGTGAGTGTAGCAAGTCATTTTCTCATTTATAAGATAGCATCAAATTACACTAGCAAGTATGACTGACGCCGTGAATAAATCATCTCAGAGTAGTACTTCGTAAATGGTGTTAGTTACTTGAATGACCTTCCAGATGATTTTAGATTTCACCAAAAAATGTTGACTTATTAGCTTAAATATATAATAAAATATCATTTAAACCCTAAGAATTTTTACAATATTAGCTTAAGATAAAATCCTTAAAGTAAAAAAGCTTTTTTTTTTTTTTTTAAGATGCTGAGGTTCTGCAAATGATTCCCTTAATAATGTGCTTCTAAATATTAAGCACTAGGGGGCGCCAAAAGAACTTTTCAGCAAGTATGCTATTGTGGCTTAATTCAGCAGGCATCCGTATTTATAAAGTCTATTAAAGTGCTTTAAAGACATATACAAGATAAGTTCCAAGATGTTATATTGTAATTAAGATGGTGCTGTGATTAAATATAATAAAAAAAACTTAAAGCTTAAAGAAAGGTACGGAGATAGGTTCTACAGATGGTTCCGTTACTATTCAAGTAAAAAAAAAATTCAAATCTACTGTATATTCTGCCAACATATGCCAGAAACATTCAGGTTAGTGGGATAATTATGGATTTTAAAAAATTATTGGTTTAATTATGAACAACAGTGAGTTCCGCATATCCCTTTTGTTGGAAGCATTCCTATTCTTCTTTTTTTTTTTTTAACCAGAGCACTGCTCAGCTCTGGTTTATGGTGGTGCGGGGGATTCAACCTGAGACTATAGAGCCTCAGGCATGAGAGTTTGTTTGCAAAACCATTATTCAAACAGGAAATTTATGGATTTTTATGCTAACTGTAATAGATATGTTTTTGAGATCCAGAAGATAGCATGATGATTATGCAAAAAAGACTCTCATGCCTGAGGTTCCGAGGTCCTGAATTCAATCTCTTAACAGGGCAACAAGCCAGAGCCGAACAGACACAGATAAACAAACAAACAAACAAACAAATAATAGCTATGACTTATTATTGACTTAGATGTAAAGTTTACGGAAGTCGGGCAGTAGCGCAGTGGGTTAAGCACACGTGGCGCGAAGCTCAAGGTCTGGCCTTCACAAGGACTGGCGTAAGGATCCCGGTTCAAGCCCCGGCTCCCCACCTGCAGGGGAGTCGCTTTACAGGCCGTGAAGCAGGTCGGCAGGTGTCTGTCTTTCTCTCCCCGTCTCTGTCTTCCCCTCCTCTCTCCTATCCAACAATGATGACAACAACAACAGCAATAATAACTACAACAATAAAAAACAAGGGCAAGAAAAGGGAAAATAAATAAATAAATAAATATAAATAATAAGAAAGTTTACTTTATAGCTTAAGATTTCAATAAATGGAATGTGTAAATTCACAGAAAGTTAAGTAGTGTGACTTTAAGAACGAGGAAATGCCTGAAGTGAAATTTCTCATTCGGAGCATGCGCACGTTGACACACTTGAAGAACCAGGAGTGAGCACCCTGCAGGAGCACCGCCCAGGGCTTCGGGAAAGTCCTGGGAGGAGCGGGATGGTGCTGGGGTGTCTTCTCCTCTCTCTCTACCCTCCTTTGCCTCTCTCTATTGAAAACTTTTTTAAAAATCTGCTGGAAGCAGTGGAATCAGACCCCATTGTGGAAACTAAGCAAGCAAACCACAACAAAGAGCTCAGCTTTATTAAACGAATTATAATCCCAAACTTAAATTAAAAAAAAATTGATATTTATTTATTTTCTTTTGTTGCCCTTGGTTTTCTTTTTTATTGTTCTTGTAATGACTATTGTTGTTGTTATTGATGTCGTCGTTGTTGGATAGGACAGTGAGAAATGGAGAGAGGAGGGGAAGACAGAGAGGGGGAGAGAAAGACAGACACCTGCTGACCTGCTTCACTGCCTGTAAAGCGATTCCCTTGCAGGTGGGGAGCTGGGGGCTCGAACCCGGATCCTTACGCCAGTCCTTGCACTTTGTGCCACATGCGCTGAACCCGCTGCGCTACTGCCCGACTCCCCATACTTAAATGTTTAACATTTCCTGTCTGATTGCCTTATACTTTACGGACATTCATTATTAATGATACAGTTTGTCCCACATCTCTGTTAGAATGTATTTTATCAGCTCTAGTGAGTTTAAACATTAAAAACAATTTTTTTTGATTTCACATTAGATAATGTTGTGCATGCATATGACAGAGAGAAGGAGAGGGAGAGAGAGAAAGAGAGAGAAGAACCTCCGAGTCACTTAGGTGCATCCAGTGCTGGGGCTTGAACCGGGAGCCTTAGCATGTAAGTCCTACATTGTACCAGTTGAGGTAGCTATCTACCTAGCCTGAAGAACTCAGTGTAACTCTTCACAACATTTTGTCCGATGCTCAGCGAGTTGACGTAGCCAGCAAAGCATAGGACTTCTTGTAGGGGCATATGTATGACGGAGTGCAGCTCTGGTGTCTCACAAAAGCAAATGTTACAAATGACAATCTTCAGAACATGGTTTTAAATTCTGTTCTCTCACATTTGTAAGAAATGTTGCTGCTTGAGACTTCCCCTAGCTCAAAACCCCTGGACTAAGACCCTCTAGGGACAGGGCTGGCCAGTAAACACCCCAGACAAGAACCTCGACTGGTTGTGCATTGCCATATCCATACCCTGGCAATACTTGAGAACTGTTCAATCAAAAGCAGAATAGCTATTTAAATGTCACCACCTGCCCTAGAAGAGGCATATTGATTTTCCATAGAAGTTAAGGAGTGTCAGGAAATTGTGAGGATGTGGTAGAGCCTGGCAGGGTTTGACCTGAGGAGTGTGTCTATCCTGTAGGTCTCTCTCTCTACCGAGAGGTTGAGCAAGAAGGGACAGGAGTAACCCTAAAGGTGTGCCCCATCTTATCAGACTCCCTGCCTCACAAAACACCCTGCATTCCTGATACTATGGCCATTAGATAAAAAGAAAGGGGGACAGGTTGGGAAATTGTGAGGATGTGGTTGAGCTCGGCAGGGCTCACAAAGCACCCTGCATTCCTGATACTTTGGCCTGCTCCCTTATTATCTGCATAATCATTGTTTTGTCTGAAAGATCCCCACCCATTCCATTCCTTTGAACTGTCTTCTTTCTACCCTCAAGACCCACCCTGCCTGCAGGGTAATATTAATCCTACCAGTTAAAACCCTCAAAACAGTTGCTAAGGTAGTTTCCACCTTTCCAGCCCCTTTTGCCTTTCTCCGCCCCTTTCCTAGCCATTTCTGACTTCTGAGTCTGCCCTTTAAAAAGCCTTGGCTCTCTGACCAATAGAGAGTTGCATTGCCTTGCTGCCACCACAAACTTGGTTCATGAATCATCTCCCTCGAGTTGCTGAGTGAGTAGCAGCCCAGGCTGGCTCCAGTCGCATCCTCTCTAACCCAGAGAGTACGTACCCGGGAAGAGGCACCCCCACACTAGCCGGGCAAAGGAGGGAACATATACAGATACATCTAAGAGAGACACATGTCAAAAGGGAACTGAAGAGATTATGCAGATTCACTCACCACTTTCAAGAGTTTTGTGATACAAGGCTGGACTCCAGGGTTGCCAGTACCTTCTACCTGTTTCTTGACACCTCACTTGAAACACATATGTATTGTTGGATTCTAAGTGGAATTCTGACCGCTGCATGTATGTCAAATTGGTGGCAAATTCTTTAACCTAAAATGGATCAATAACCACAATGAAATGACACATTTGGCTTTAAACAAGTAACTACTACATTTGGCAGAAATATCATTGTGTCCTAGGCATTTTGACACAGACTGGAAAGGCAAAGAGGACTAAAGTACTCTAAAATAATCATGGCCATCAATGATAAAATGTATTTTGTATAACCTTAAAAGTGAAGTAAGTACGCATTGCTTTGTTTCTGACAACTATTTCCAACTTTTAAACTTCAGGAAAGGCCAGAGTGCAATATATTCTTGCTTTTAGAATAGCTTATCATAATGAGGTGTCAGATGAACAGCTAGTGCTAGATAATAATAGTTTGAATCACTCTCTTCATCCTCTCTCTCTCTCTCTCTTTGCACTTGGATCAATAATTAAATAATTGAGTGATGAAATATTACCTGATAATGATGACTTATAAGCTGAGCT
The DNA here is from genome assembly GCF_950295315.1 of Erinaceus europaeus. Classification (NCBI taxonomy): domain Eukaryota; kingdom Metazoa; phylum Chordata; class Mammalia; order Eulipotyphla; family Erinaceidae; genus Erinaceus; species Erinaceus europaeus. Next base: position 86,679,324 of record NC_080174.1, on the reverse strand, counting down.
GTTAACTTGGTCTCTGTTGCCTCTACCTATACTCTCTCTCTCTCTCTCTCTCTCTTTCTCTCTCTCTCTCTGCCTCCAGGGTTATCATCGGGGCTCAGTGCTAGTACTACGAATCCACTGCTCCTGGCAGCCGTTTTTTTTTTTTAATTGGATAGGAAAGAGAGAAATTGAAAGAAGTCGGGGAGATAGAGAGAGAGAGAGAGAGAAATATAGACACCTGCAGACTTACTTTTCCATTTGTGAAATGAACGCACTGCAGGTGGGGTTCAGGGGGCTCTCAAACCCAGATCCTTTTGCAGCTCCTTGTGCTCAGTACTTATGTGCTCTTAACCAGGTGAGCCACAGCCCAGCCCCCTATTGCCTATATCTATGAAAACACAATATCAAAGGCTGTTGAAGTATGAAAATCCAGTAGGAGATGAGCATGGAAAGAGCTGAATATAAACTTGCAAGTGATTTTTCTCAGGCACTACCACCTGTGTTGTAAATGTCAACAATGGGCCTGGTGACAGAAGTCATTTGTATTGTTTGCTGCTTTGCTTTGAGAGGGAACCAGGTTCTAATCAGGCTCCCACCCTATTGAAGGATGCTTCTGTACTGCTAATTCTCTCTCTCTCTCCCCCTCCTTCCCTCTCTCTCTCAGACTCTCCAGCTTCCTATCTTTATCTAAATTTTTTAAAAAGAAAAATAAATAAAAGAAAAGAAGATGAAATAAAATATAAAACAAAATCCCCAAATAAAATGGTTTAAATGGGATAGATAAACCAATGCATTTACATGAAACTTTCAGCATGTTATATAGTAAATGGATTTATTAAGAAAACTGAAGCATGATTTCACGACAAACAAACATGAAGCATGCCCAGAGATGCATCTGTGGGGGCTGGGTTGTGACACGGCAGCAGAAAGCACACATTACAGGGCTTGAGGGCCAGGTTCAAGCCTCCGCTCTCCACCTGCAGTGAGGAGGCCTCACAAGGGGTAGTCGAGCTGTTTGTGTCCTCAGCTGCTCGCTCCCATGGGTTGGCCTTCTCTGTACAACTCATTCCAGGTGCTGGTAGCACCCAGATGTGCTACACAGATGTGCTACTTGTTGCTAGTTTGGAGATGTGCCCTTTTTATTTGACTTACCTATCTCCTTCCTTCGCTGGGGCTCGGTGGCTGCAGGGAGCCGTGCTGCAGGTTATCTCTCTTTTCCTCTCCCTTTCTATCTTCCTTTCCCCTCTCAACTTTCCTCTATCCCTATACAAAAAAGGGGGGCATAAAAATGGTCACCAGGAATGGTGGATTTGACATGGAGGCAACCAGCCCCAGTGATAACCATGGTGGTAATTAAAAAAATACATTTGTGGGAGTCGGGCTGTAGCGCAGCGGGTTAAGCGCAGGTGGCGCAAAGCACAAGGACCGGCATAAGGATCCTGGTTCGAACCCCGGCTCCCCACCTGCAGGGGAGTCGCTTCACAGGCAGTGAAGCAGGTCTGCAGGTGTCTATCTTTCTCTCCTCCTCTCTGTCTTCCCCTCCTCTCTCCATTTCTCTCTGTCCTGTCCAACAACGACGACAACAACAATAATAACTACAACAATAAAACAACAAGGGCAACAAAAGGGAATAAATAAATAAATAAAATAAATATTTAAAAAAAATACATTTGTGCAGCAACTGGGAAAAGAAAAGACAGAACTCTGCATGAAAGAGAAAGTTAAAACGACCTAGATTAATTTACAGGAAAAAACTCAAAGTGTCAATCTCATTCTATGCAAACTTGATCTAAGCATAAATCTTTAAAACCTGGGGCCAGGTAGTGGCACACCTGGTTAAATGCTCACATTACAGTGCACAGGGACCCAGGTTAAAGCCCCTGGTCCCCACCTGCAGGTGGAAAGCTTCATGAGTGCTGAAGCAGGGCTGCACATGTCTCTCTGCCTCCCTATACATGTCTCCCCTCTCTTTTTCTCTCTGTCTCTATCCAATAATAAATAAATAAATGAAAATATTTTTTAAAAGTCTTTAAAACTTGCAACACAATAAAAATATAAGATTCAAGGAGGCCAGGCCATGGTACAGCTGGTTAAGTGCTCACATTACAATGTACAAGGACCCAAGTTCAAGCCCCTGGTCTCCACCTGCAGGGGAAAAGTTTCACAAGTGGTGAAGCAGGGCTGCAGGTATCTCTCTGTCTCTCCATCTCCCCCTCTCCTGTCAATTTCTCTCTGTTTCTCTCCAATAATAAATAAGTAGTAGTTTTGAAAAGGAAATGTAAGATTCATGAAAATATCTGTTTGGAAGATGTCATGTCCTCTTGAAAGATGCCATTCTATGTTCCCAAGTTGGCTACCAGCACCTTGGGATCTACTGTTATGTCTCAGTAAGTATGATTGGTACCCTTTGAGGTCTCCTACGATCCAGGAGATATATATTTTTTAATGTTTTTATTTATTTATTTTCCCTTTTGTTGCCCTTGTTGTTTTATTGTTGTAGTTATTGATGTCGTTATTGTTGGATAGGACAGAGAGAAATGGAGAGAGGAGGAGACAACAGAGAGGGGGAGAGAAAGAGAGACACCTGCAGACCTGCTTCACCACCTGTGAAGCGATTCCCCTGCAGGTGAGGAGCTGGGGGCTCACACCAGGATCCTTATGCCGGTCCTTGTGCTTTGAGCCACGTGCGCTTAACCCACTGTGCTGCTACCGGACGCCCCAGGAGATATTTTTTTTTATAATTTTATTGAGAAGCTAATGATTCACAGTACAGTTGTGATACATGAGTAGAATTTCTCATCCAGGAGAAATTTTATTGATGCCAGACACTTGCTTTTCAAAGGCAATGTGCTTCATCTTAGCTACTCCTGGAAGGGAATTGCTATTTCCCCATCGGTCTCCTGTCATTATGTTTATAAATAGATGAGGTATCTTCAAGAAAAGAGAGAGAGTTTAGAGTCTGAATTTCAAAATAGAATCTTACAGCAATGTTAACAGAGTTGTTTCTGTAAGATGCAAGTCATCTCATTGCCCAGGGCTTGGTAATCAGAAGCTATTCTCTTTATTTATTTATTAGATAGAGACAGCCAGAAATCAAGAGGGAAGCGGGTGTTTGAGAGGGAGAGAGATACCTCCAACACTGCTTCACCACTCGTGAAGCTTTCCCCTTAAAGGTGGGAACTGGGGGCTTGAACCCAGGTCCTTACGCATTGTAACACATGTGCCCAATCAGGTGTGCTGTCACCACCTGGCCCCACTCTGTGTCTCTCTTAATGGATTTCTTCTTAGTGGGATATTTGCCTAGTTAGTAAGTTACAGCAAGTAAGAGGTCATTTTCAGGAACTAGGTTTCAGTCTGGAAGCATTTGGTAAGTATTAAAACCAGAGTGGATCATTGGCGGGGGAGCACAGAACTTGCATGAGGGCTCCAGCTTGATCGTCAGTATTGCACATGCTAGAGTGATTCAGCTCTCGTTCTCTTTCTCAAAAAACAAACAAATAAGTAAATACTAGGATGGTTTGATGAGTACACAAACTACTAGATGAAAGCATGTAAGTCAGACCATTGTAAGTCCACAGTGGTCATCACCAGTTATCTATTCCTTCACCTCCTTGCTAAACAACAGTGTAAATTAGCTTACATTCCAAGTTTCATTTGCTGTATTTCTGTGTCTCACTTCGCAAGAGATGTTTTTAATTGTTGATCGACTGCTCCAATGAACTTCGGTCCTGGGCATGGTCGTATTTAAATCTTCAATCTTGGAAATGATGGTTGCAGAAGGTATCACTAGAGACAAACGAAAACCCAAATCCTATCAGTTAAAAACTCCCTTAGGGGAAAAAAATCATTATCTTTTTGTCAATCTATAAACATGTTAAAACTCAAAAAGTACCAAAACAATTTTATGATCCTACTTTACAACGAATGAGTTTTTCTTGGCTTCCAATCCATTATGTAGGAGAAAATTCATCTTATTAAAAAAAATTGTATTCAATCCATTATGCATTTCTTTTTTAAATATTTATTTACTTATTTATTCCCTTTTGTTGCCCTTGTTGTTTTAGTGTTGTAGTTACTATTCTTATTATTGATGTCATCCTTGTTGGATAGGACAGAAAAAAATGGAAAGAGGAGGGGAAGAAGACAGAGAGGGGGAGAGAAAGAGAGACACCTGTAGACCTGCTTCACCACCTGTGAAGTGATTCCCCTGCAGGTGGGGAGCCAGGGGCTCGAACCAGGATCCTTACGCCAGTCCTTGCGCTTTGCGCCTCCTGCGCTTAACCGGATGCACTACCGCCCGACTCCCCATCATGCATTTCTTGTAGTGAAATGGTCTTGTTCTTCTCTCATATATCTCTCTAGCTAATGAAATTTCAGATTCTGTACTAGTAGAGAAGTGTAAAAGACAGAGAGAGAGAGAGAGAGAGATGCCTTTTCTTACTATCTTGTATTATTAGGAGAAAATCATGTTTTGCTTCCTAATTTAGTCCAGAGAATTTGATTTGCTAAGATATTTACTAAGACCTTTTACAATCACATTATTATTATTATTATTATTATTATTATTATTATTATTATTATTATTTGTCACAGAGAAATGAATGAGTAAATACTGGTTGCCAATTTGCTTTATTCTCCAGTAAAATTAGTCTGCAATTGAAAGCTATAATTTAAAGAAAATCCATAGGGTTATGAATTTAGCAATGATTGTTGTTTTCTATGATAAGTATCTTCAAAAAGGTATTGAAGTTCTGACAGGTTATATTACTTTTTTTTTTTTTGGTTGTGCTGGGAGAAATAGTATAACTAGAATAGCTAGAATTCTCAACTGTGCGAATACTTTAACTTTGTTCTATTTTAATATAACAGTATCATTGGCACTTTTCATTTCTCTTACAAGCATGCATGATAGAACAATGAAAACCTACATTTCTGCTAGATGCTTTTCAACAAAAAAACTTAAGAGGCTTATGTGTGTTTTAATTGTGATAGCTTAGTATTCTCTATGAATTAGTTGTTTGTTTTTGCATTTTTCCAAGTTCAGAAAGTAATCACTGGAAAAACTATTGTTTTAGCATCGGTGACTGTTATCTACAATTACATGTATAGAAATATTATTAATAGAGAGTATAAGGGGGCTGGGTGGTGGAACTCCTGGTTGAGCATATGTGTTACAATATGCAAGGACAGGGGTTTGAGCCCCCAGTCCCCACCTGCAGGGGGAAAGCTTCACAAGTGGTGAAGCAGTGCTGCGTTTCTCTCTCTATCTACCTCCCCCTTCCTCTCAACTTCTAGCTATCTATCTAGTAAATAAATAATAAAAATATAATAAAAATTTTAAAAGAATATCAGAATTAGAAATATTCTCTCTCTCTCTCTTTTTCTTTAGAACAGTCCTATAAACCCTCAGGCTATCACAAGAGTAGTGGAAGTAGTAACAACAGGATTATGCTAATTAAAGAGCTTAATGTATCAGGCTTGAGACCTTATGCATGTAAGTACATTGTATCTCCTGTGAAACTTCCCATAGCAGATTTGAACTTTGATTAAACTTTTGAACTTTTATTACCTGAATCCCAGAGTAGATTTTCTTTTGCTAGTACAAACTTCTTGTAAAAAAAAAAAAAAAAAAGTCAGTATTCAGAGATTTCTAGCATCAAGGAAGTAAATGGGGTGCATTGGATTGACCTTCTCGTGGTGCATCCCGTGAGTACCCATTCATTGGGGAAACTGACGATCCTTCCTAGCCGACTGAATCCACATGGATCCCAGTCACTTTCAAAGCCATTTAACTGACTATGGAAGAAGGGCAAACGCTAGAAGAAGAAGGAAGTAGATCTCCATGGGTTTGGGATCACTTAAACTTGACCCTGAAGGCTGTAAATCACCCCCTCCCTTATCACCTGCCTCTCAAGTTCGCCCTGCTGTTGATAACCTAGCACAAACAAGCATCTGAGATCTTTTTACAAAGAAACTAGAACAATTAAAATTAAGTATATACATATATATGAGAAAGAAACAAGCCTGTGGAATCTTATGAGAAAGGCAGAAAGCACAGATGTCAGACTGAACAAGAAGTGTTACAGAGCAGTGCCCCCAGCGTTCTAAAGTTTGAAATGAACTCGTGCTTGTTTTTTCCCACATCAACATTCCATAAAATATGTACTTAAATATGTAATTTATGGCATAACATGAATATTTATAGGCTCATTCATAGGTTTTCAAGCATTCCCATCAGATCTTATATATTTAAAATGTGTGAAATCCATCATAAATTCTAAACTCTCCACTCGCATTGAAATAAAGACCCAGATTCCAGTTGTTTGGTATCTTTCCAAGAACATGTACTTGTCCATGATTATTCAGTGAGGAGAATTAGTGTTGAAAATGGCTGCTACATTTTCTGTGTTGGAATATATCTTTCTACAAGAGAAGTCCAGATATTTCTCTCACACACTATTCTGGTACTGCGTTATTGTATTATTAGCCTGCCTTTCAGCGGCCTTCCTAATTTAATTAAAGCCCAATCCTGCAGCTGTTAGATGGAGATTGCTCTCTAGAGAGTCTTCCATCCTCAGCTTCATGAACCAGTTCATTTATCTACCTTACATCGTCTCATTATATATATATTCCCTTTTGTTGACCTTGTTTTTTACTGTTGTTGTAGTTATTATTGGTGTTGTGATTGATGTCATCATTGTTAGGACAGAGAGAAATGGAGAGAGGAGGGGAAGACAGGGGGAGAGAAAGATAGACACCTGCAGACATGCTTCACCACTTGTGAAGCAACTCCCCTGCAGGTGGGGAGCCAGGGGCTCGAACCAGGATCCTTATGCTGGTCTTTGCATTTGGCACCACGTGTGCTTAACTCACTGCGCTACTGACCAACTCCCTAAACTTTGCTTTTCAACCTGAGTTTCTAAGTGTCCATTTTGGGGATAATGAGAAGAGAGCAAGGAGAGAGAGAGAAACAACAAGCTAAAAAAATAAATTCCATTACTTACATTGTGAAAAGTCATATTTGCATTTCTCTGATAATCAGTGACTTTGAGCATTTTTTTTATGTGTCTATTGGCCCCTTGGATCTCTTGTTTGATGAAGATTCTGTCTGTGTCCTCCCAATTTTTAATTTTTTTCTTTTGTCTTGTTTTGTTTTGATAGGGAAAGAGGCAGCAAGGCAGAGAGAGAGGAGAGGAGAGGAGAGGAGAGGAGAGGAGAGGAGAGGAGAGGAGAGGAGAGGAGAGGAGAGGAAGGGAGGGGAGGGGAGGGGAGGGGAGGGGAGGGGAGGGGAGGGGAGGGGAGGGGAGGGGAGGGACACAATAACACTGAGCACATATTAAAGCAACATGCCACCCAAGTGGTCTATTTCACTGGCTCAGATGATGATGATGATGATGATGATGATGATGATGATTTTAATGCTGAGTTTGTTGAGTTCTTTAGGTAGTTTGATCATTAGCTCTTCGGCTAGCACATGACATATAAAGACCGTCTCCTATGCTGTAGGGAGGTTCTTTATTTTGATGATTGTTCTCTTGCTCAGCATTTTTTCAGTCTGATAGAGTCCCATTGGCTTATTTTTGCTTTTGCTTCCCTTGCTGTCAGACTTGAGTCATTGAGGATGTTTCTAAAGCTTACATTGAAAAGAGTTCTGCCAATATTTTGCTTGAAATATTGGGTGGTTTCTGGTCTAATATCCAAATATTTGATTCATTTGGGGTTGAATTGTGTGTGTGGTGATAGGCAGTGGTCCAAATCCACTCTTAGGTGTTTCAACCAAATTTTCTCAATAACATTTGTTGAAGAGACTCTCCTCTCTCCACTTAATATTTTGGCTCTCTTTGTGAAAAATTGGATGACTGTAGATGTGGGGGTTTATCAGAGCAATGCAAATAAAGGCAACAATGAGATACCACTTTATTTAAGTGAGAATTAGAAAAGGCTTCTGTAGCAAAGTATTGGTGTGGATGTGGGAGAGTCATCATTATAGCATCTCCTTACCTATGTCATCCAGGTCGACTTGCAGTGGCTTTGACATCTCTGTCCCCAGTACATTTGCAGCCTGCACCCACACCAAATACTTCTTGCCTCCTTGTAAGGAATCAGTGGAGATGTTAATATAACTTGAGGTGAGATACTGCTGCTCTTCTCCAGTCTCCAAACTGAAAAACAAAAAAGAAGGTTATGATCACCAGTTGTACTTAGTCTGAGCTAAGTGCTCTTCAAATTTGGATGTTATTTTTTTTATCTTGCTTTCCCCCAAATGAAAATGCTTATAAATTATTAATCAAAATCAACATTACTTTGAATATCAAAAAGAAAACCTGTCTATCCAAAGCTGTAAGATGACTTTCATGGACTGAGGTGTCTTGCTTTCATAATTACCTCCTTCCGTTCAGAAAGAAATGTGTGTGAGTCTCTGTGTTTTCATTTATACATACGCGTTTAGATTACATTTTACAAATCTTGATATCAAAGCAAACAATACTACATACTAAAGCATTTTTCTTTGACTTAGTGGTTCATTTTTCCCTTTTGATTTTTTTTTTGTTAAATTGATTTTTTATTATCTTTATTTATTAGCTAGAGACAGCCAGAAATTGAGAGGAAAGGGGAGAGGTTGAGAGAGGGAGGGAGACAAAGAGACACCCGCAGAACTGCTTCACCATTCATGAAGTTTTCCCCATGCAGATGGGGACAGGGGACTTGAACCTGGGTCCTTGCACATTGTAACATTCACGCTCAGCCAGGTGTGCCACCATCTGGCCCCTCCTTCTGATTTTAAATGAAATTAAACACTTTCCTGGGCTCCTAAAAGTACTGAGGGCCTGGGCACTGAGACTATTGTGCCTGTTGTAATCTCTAGCTCTGGAAATAGGTTTTTTTTCTTTTTTTTTAAATTTGTGATTAACAGTAGGTTACAAGATAGTACGATTACAGTGTCTAGCTCCACACTACACCCACCATCGAAGTTCTGTGCCCCATGCTCCCACCTCCCAAACATAACCACTACAGTTTTCACAAGTCTTACAGTATGCTTATGTTTTTTGTTTCAAGTTCACATGTATCAGTTCTATAGATTCTACATATGAGTGAAACCATCTGGTAGTAGTCTTTCATCTTTTTATTTATTTCACTAAGCACAAATCACCTCCAGTTCCATCCATTTTGTCCCAAATGACACAATATCATGTTTTCAATCAGAGAGCAGTATTCTATGGAATACACATCCCATAACTTCTTCAGCCAGGGAGCCGGGGTAGCGCAGCAGGTTAAGCACACGTGGTGTAAAACGCAAGGACCCACGTAAGGATCCTGGTTCGAGCCCCCAGCTCCCCACCTGCAGGGGAGTCACTTCACAGGTGGTGAAGTGGGCCTGCAGGTGTCTCTCTTTCTCTCCCCCTCTCTGTGTGCCCTCCTGTCTCCATTTCTCTCGGTCCTGTCTAACAACTATGGCATCAATAACAACTACAACAAGAATAAAAAAAAAAAAAATTAAATTAAAAAAAAACTTCAGCCAGTCATCTGTTGATGGGCATTTAGGCTGCTTCCACTCTGGCTATTGTGAATAATGCAGCTATGAACACAGGTGTGCATATGTCCCTCCTAATTAATATTTCAATGTCCTTTGGATCAAGGTGGTAGTGTTGGATCCTAAGGAAATTCCAACTTTATTTGTTTAAAGACTCTCTGGAAATAGTTTGAAATAAATGAACACCCTCTGGTAAAGAAGAAGTACTGCAGTGGTCCGGGAGGCAGCACAATAGACGGAGTGCTGGATTCTCGAGCATGAGGTCCCAAGTTCAATCCCCGGCAGCACATGTGCCAGAGTGATATCTGGTTCTTTCTCTCCTCATATCTTTCTCATAAATAAATAAATAAATAAAATCTTTTTGAAAAGAAGAAGCAGGAATTGGGAAGTAGTGCAGAGGGTTAAACTCAAGTGGCGCAAAGCGCAAGGACCGGTGTAAGGATCCCAGTTCGAGCCCCGGCTCCCCACCTGCAGGGGAGTCGCTTCACAGGCGGTGAAGCAAGTCTGCAGTTGTCTTTCTCTCCCCCTCTCTATCTTCCCCTCCTCTCTCGGTTTCTCTCTGTCCTATCCAACAACAATGACAACAATAATAACTACAACAATAAAACAACACGGTCAACAAAAGGGAATAAATAAACATTTAAAAAATAAATAAATAAAAAGAAGAAGAAGCATTGTGTTGTGTTTATTCACAGCAAGGGCTTCAGTCGGATGCTTCTGCCAAATATATAGAGAGGGGTTACAAGAATAGGTTGATAGGTTGAAGGTCAGGAGAAAGTGAGGGACTGGGATGGAGTATGGAGAGACCAATCTTCCAAGTAGAAACAACAACAAAAACCACCCAGCATGTTCTAAAGTAAATACATAAAAAGACACAAGGCACACCAGATTTGGAAAGCTCAGCTTGTTCAGTAGTCTGGAGAATGAGAGTGCAAGAAGTAGTGTGGTTATGAGATTCACCCAAGTCAAAAAGACTTTCTGTGGGACTCGCACCTGGTGGCTGACCGCAAGGGAGAAAGAAGTCAGTGTTGGAAAGGAGAAAGAGAGAGAGAGAGAGAGAGCTAGAGCTCATGTGGGTTAGCTATCAGCCAGGAAGGTAAACGACTGGTTCTCCCTTGCTCGTTCAAGAGACAAAGAACAGTTTCCAAATATGTCAGAATTACAGGTTTCTTAAAGCTTGCCCCTATGGTAGGGGGCTGGTATGACAGGAATTGATGAGATACATAAAGGTCAAGACAATTATTCTCCATGATGCAAGCAACTTAATTATCCAAAGGTATTTGAGAGAAACATAGGGGTTAAACCAGTAGGGTAAGACAGAGAGAAGATAAAGCTTGATGGATATCAAAGGCCATAGAGTTTGAAATTTCTCTTGTCTGGGGTTTGAAGTATATGATGGAGTATGTGATAAGGTGTGTTCTCCTCTGTGATCAGAAGGTGAAGTGAACTTTGAGTAAATGAACCTTAAAGCAGGAAGCCATGTGGCCTACAGTTAGTGGGGAAAGGCAGTGAGATCTCTGTGGGCTTGAGAGTCTGAAAAGGGAGAACTGAGTTGAGAGACTGTTTTTCCCCTTCGATCATCTCGGTGAGAGAGGCTAACAAGGGGGTGTCTTTCCCAGACCTCACCAAGGATGGGGGAGTTATCCCTAAGCTCTATCAAGCTTACACATAGTCTCACGAGAGAGAGAAGAGAGAGAGAGAGAGAGAGAGAGGGAGAGGGAGAGGGAGAGGGAGAGGGAGAGGGAGAGGGAGAGGGAGAGGGAGAGGGAGAGGGAGAGGGAGAGGGAGAGGGAGAGGGAGAGGGAGAGGGAGAGGGAGAGGGAGAGAGAGACGGAGCAGCCCCAGACTGGAAGGGGAGACATACAGCTTGGTTAAACATCTCAGATGCCATCCACTTAGCTATCTTTAAGTGACTGTGAGCCTCTACCCAGCTGACCAAACTGGGTAAAATGTTGAATGTTATTTGTATTGTAAGTTTTATTACTTTATCTCATGAGGCAAAGGCAGAAAAAAGAGGGAGAGAGGCCAGAGCAGCACCGTGACTTGTGGTTCTGGAGTCAAACTCAGAAAGTCATACTCGCTAAGCCAAAGCTTTCTCACTTTGTCAATTCCCAGACCATTCCAGATATTATTTGTTGTGGTTGAAATGTCATTTTTTAATATTTTATTTTAATGAGGGGGAGCAGGAGAGAGAGATATAGTGGGAAAGATACAGAGAGGGAGAGGACAGAGCTTGGCTCAGCTCTGCCTTACAGTGGTGCTGGGGACTGAACCTGGGACGATGGACCCTCAAGCATGACAGGCTGTTTGCGTAACCATTCTGCCAGACCTCTCAGTTGTCATTAATTAGCATGGAAATTGGACAGAAAGCTTGAGCGTCTCATAAATGGGAGTCTTCTTGAATGAGAATGCCCCGCAATATTATTATACTGTAGAGATTGGAGGTAGAAATGAGGGGTGAGAGGAGTTTGGCGGCGGCACAGTGGGTTAAGCGCATGTGGCACAAAGTGAGAGAGAGAGAGGGAAGGAGAGAGAGAGGGAGAGACAGAGAGAGGGAGAGAGATCAGCGGAAGGATCCCAGTTCGAACCCCCAGCTCCCCACCTGCAGGGGGTCACTTCACAGGCGGTGAAGCAGGTCTGCAGGTGTCTGTCTTTCTCCTTCTCTGTCTTCCCCTCCTCTCTCCATTTCTCTCTGTCCTATCCAACAACAACGACATCAATAACCACAACAATGTTAACAAGGGTAACACAAAAGAAAAATAAATAAATAAATATTTTAAAAAATTAAAAAAAAAAGAAATGAGGGGCAAGACAGGTGCAGAAGAATGTTCCTTTCTTGGTGATTGTGAGGCAAAAATATCCTTAAACTTGCCTTCCCCCCACCCCAAACCACAAACACAAACCATGCCTCTATCAGTTAGTAATATAATATTTTATAGTCATATTTTAAGATAAATATTTTAAATCTAAATATTTTTATTTACATCTAATAACTCTAGTCATTTGGCTCCTAGCTCTTGAGGGAAATTTGAGATACATTTTTTTATTATTATTATCTTTGGATAGAGACAGTCAGAAATCAAGAAGGAAGGGGATGACAGAGAGACCCCTGCAACACTGCTTCACCACTCGCAAAGCTTTTCCCCCTACAGGTGGGGACTGGGGGCTTGAACCTGGGTCCTTGTGCATTGTAACATGTGCGCTCAACCAGGTGTGCCACCAACCAGCCCCCAGGGATAAATCTTGGAGGAGGAGAAATGAGAGGAAGAGGGAGATATCATAATAAGGAAGCTTCCTCCTGCACCATAGCCCCTCCCATATGGTGTTGGGACTCACCACTGAGGTGTGCACATGGCAAGACAGACTTCCTATGTTAGTAACATGTGTAAGCCTGACAGAGCTTAGGGAGAACTACCCCCATCTTTGGATGGAGGTCTGAGAAGATAACCTCTTGGTAAGTCTCTCTCAACCGAGGTGAGCATAAGGGGGGAAACTCAGACTCGGTTCTTTCCTTCTTGACTCTCAGGCCCACAGATACCCCAGTACTTCCCTCCATTAACTGCAGGCCACACGGCCACAGATTCACTTATTCAAAGTCACCTTCTGATCACAGAAGAACACACCTTATCACATACTTCATCACACACCTCAGACCCCAGACAAGAGAAATTCCAAACTATTTGGCCTTTTGATATCCATCTTCTTTCTGTCTCACCCTACAGTTTTAACCCCTATGCTTCTCTCAAATACCTTTGGATAATTAAGTTGCTTGTGTTATGGAGAGTAACTGTCTTGTATCTCATCAATTCCTGTCATACCAGCCCCCTACCATAGGGGCATGCTGACTGTTAAGAAACCTGAAATTTCTGTCACATTTCAACAATAATTAACTTCATTGCTTTTCTATTTAACTCATGTCCACTTTGCTAATAAACGGACTCTAGGATTCTGGGATTCGAAGGACTCAGATTCTAGATTCACGCTAAGAATCCCCTGGTGTCTTTTACTTCGTGTCACCCCTGTTGTGAGCGAGAAAGAATCAACCCGTTACCTTTCCCCTGGAGGCCACCCTGCCGGAGAAGGAGAGAGACACCCCAAAATTCCTACCAAGTGGGATATGTCCATGACCTTAAAATATCTTCAGATTGTATCTTCCTTCCCTGTTACGATAGTTACTGTGGTGGCATGGACTCTATCTCTGTATTATCTGTTTATCATATGACTATGGGATAGCTTCCACAGTTAAGTGCATTGTGAAACCTAACTGAATACAGAGATACTCATTTAAAAGAGAAATAGACTATGTATTTGAGCAATGGTGAAAAGACAGGTTTTGAGCTGGCAAGATAGTTCACTTGCCATGTGTGTGACACACGTTCAAGTTACACTAAAGGAAACCAGTGCTGTGGTCTCCTTCATTCTCTCTCTACCAATCTGTCTCTACAAAAGAAGGTGGAGAAGGAGGAGGGGGAGGGGGAGAGAGAGGGGGAAGGGGAGGAGGAAGAGGAAGAGGAGGAGGAGAAGGCAAGTCCCCTGACATATTTAGGTGTTTGCTAAGGTCATGCCTGCTCATTTGCACTCTTCCAATATGGTATTTGTGTACTTGAGGCAAACCTCAGCCCACTTTCATCATCTGATACTGTCAACTTCTGTGTCCTCGGGAGTAACTAGGTAACAGAAGGGGAAAAGTTTCAAAATTACCAGTGTTTTATTCCTAGTAATTTCATCATCTGATACTGTCAACTTCTGTGTCCTCGGGAGTAACTAGGTAACAGAAGGGGAAAAGTTTCAAAATTACCAGTGTTTTATTCCTAGTAATTTCATGTCCTGTTACTACTTTGTGTCTATTTTTTTAAAAATATATATATATATTTTAATTTTTATTTATTTTCCCTTTTGTTGTCCTTGTTTTTTATTGTTGTTGTCGTTGTTGGATAGGACAGAGAGAAATAGAGAGAGGAGGGGAAGACAGAGACGGGGAGAGAAAGACAGACACCTGCAGACCTGCTTCACCGCCTGTGAAGCGACTCCCCTACAGGTGGGGAGCCGGGGGCTCGAACCGGGATCCTTAGACTGGTCCTTGTGCTTTGCGCCACGTGCGCTTAACCCGCTGCGCTACCGCCCAACTCCCTAAAAAAATATTTTTATTTATTATTGTATAGCAACAGAATTTGAGAGAGGAGAGGGGGAAGAGAGAGAGAGAGAGAGACTACCTTCACCATTCGTGAAACTTTCTCCCTACGAATGGGGACCAGGAGCTTGAACCTGGGTCCTTGTGCATTGTAATGTGTGTGTTTTATTAGGTGTGCTGCCGCCTAGGCCCTCAACTTGTTTAATAAACAGGAATCCAAAAGTAAGAGTAGAGCAGACGGAATTAGGTGTCTTCATGTAGGAAGAAGCTAGGAAGTGTACTTCAGGCATGTTCCAAGAGGCACGTGATTTGAGTAACTCTTGCCTGAGCCCGATGGCTCACATGCAGGTGGGCTAAAAGGACTGTATGTCTAGCAAACACCACTGGAAGTGTTTCCAGCCTTACCATATCCCCCACCAGGATTACAATTTGCCAGACACTCAGACCTGCTGGAATCCATAGTGACATGCTTATTGAAATACAGAACTCCAGGGAGAAAAAGAGGAACCCGTTTTGCACTAACGACCAATAAATCAATCAATGCACTTACGAATCTATTGGCACGATAGAGGGCAGGGTCAGAGGATCTGGAGGGTTCACAGGGTGGGGGGGGGGGGGGAACGCCCAGTTGGGGGTGATGGCATTACACAGACTGAAGGCAGCGGCTTCTATTCTGGGCCAGCTCAGATTTTCTAACTCTTTTTATGTTCTCCTGGGCTATTCTTGTCCTCTTACCAGCTCACAGAGCCACATGAGAGGGCAGGAAAGACATATGCCACTGAAATGCACTAGGCTTTGCAGTCTCAAAGGGGGTCCTGGGTTCAAATACCAGCTCTGCTCCTTGATCAGTTGGGGGAACTTAGAGCCAAGTCCTTAAACTTTATGTTCTTCCAATTACTCATCTGTCAAACAGAAGAAGCATCGTTGTTATCCTCATGAATAAATGACATGAGAGAGCACTGCTAGGTGAGTTCACATATCATAAAAACTTCCTTGAACAAATAATTATTTTAACTAAAAGGAATTTGTGACAGTAACTTCTATACAAGTTGTAAAGAATACAAGTGAAAACGTGGTTCAATTGTCATATTTCTTTTTTTTTTGTCAGGCATAAACTTTTCCTTTTTTTAATTTCATTTTTATTGGTAATTTAATATTGGCTTACAAAATTACAAGATAACAGGGGTACAATTCCACCGTTCCTACCACCAGAGTTCTGTGTCCCTATTCCCTCCATTGAAAACTGCGGTGGTTCTCCCAAGGTCACAGATATGGGTTGACTATTATTTCTATAACTATCTGTCTATCTATCTATCTATCTATCTATAAAATTGTTATATTTCAACAAATGGAATTTGATTGATATGATGTACATCTAAAGTCAAATGACACCATTAAATTCAAGTTTTCCATAGCTGCTCCCATATTCTTTCTGTAGGGAGGCAAGGCAGAAGTGAATGCAAAACTTGTTGCAAGTTACACTATCCGCATGCTAAATAAAACTTCAAGTGTGAAGTTCAAAAAAAAAAAAAACTATACCTAAGTCCTAAGTAGAGCATCTTTGAATATTTCCAGTTAGAGAAAACCACATGCGTGTTCTTGATTGCTTTGTGGCTAATCGTTCTACCACATGGACTGAGACCGCAAGTCAAAATGGAAATGTATTCTCAAACTGACATTAGCCACTGTTCCCAGGTGATTGAACTCTGCTTTTAAGGACTTCCCTCAAGGCAGCACCTAGCCCATAACATATTATCTTAAATAAACCGAATACTAACGATTGACTTGAGTTTCAGATTTATTCTTTTACATGGAATTGTGTCTTACAGCATTTTGAAACTTCTTACTTCTGTTTCTCTCTTTCTGTGTGTGCTAATTAATACACCGCAGACTGCTGAAAGGAGTCAGCCACACCGAAGGCTTGAGTTTTCCCCCACATAACATATCTGAGCTGCAGTTAACAGACATTAGATAAACTCTGTGGATGTGGTGAGAGTGGTGAACAGCCTCTCTGTTCATCAAATCATTCAACAGATGTTTGTTTGACATCTAGTCAGAACCAAATACTATTCCACTCACGGAGGCTAGAACAGAGGACAAACGACCAGACTTCGTGGAGTGCACATTCTGGTGAAACAAATATAGGACAGGGCCAGGCAACGGCCCACTCCACAGAGTGTGCACACGATCACGAGGAAGGACCCGCTTCAAACTCCAGATCTCCACCTGCAGGGGGAAGCTTCACAAGTGTTGAAGCAGGGCTACAAGGCTACAGGTGTTTCTCTTTTTCTCTACCTCTCAATCCCCACCTTCCTTCTCGATTTCCCTCTGTATCTATAAGGAAAGAAAAAAAGAAAAAAAAAAAAAAAGGAAAGAAGAAAGAACAGAAAATGGCCTCAGGGGGAAGTGGATGAGCAATGCAGGCACTGAGCCACAGCAATAATTCTGGCAGTAATAATAATACTGTGAATAAGGAAATGAAGGAGGAGGAGGAAGAGGAGGGGGAAGAGGAGGGGGGGAAGAAGGACGAGGAGAAGGAGAAGAAAATAAACAGGTAATATGCTCTACGGTTAAAAATATTCAGGAGAGAAAGCAAAAAAATATTTGAGCAAGTGCTAAAAGAATATGGTAGGATTTTAAAATATATATTTGATAATTATCTTTATTTATTGAATGCAGACAGGCAGAAATTAAGAGGGAAGGGGGTGATAGAGAGGAAGAGAGACAGAGAGACACCTGCAGCCCTGCTTCACCACTTGTGAAACTCTCCCTCTGCAGGTGCTTATCGGAGGCTTGAACCCGGGTCCTTGCACACTGTAACAGGTGCACTTAACCCCTTGTGCCACCACCCAGCCTCTATGGTAGTTGTTTTTTTTTTTTTTTTTTTTGAACAAGCAAGATAAGAAAAGCCTATCTGAGAAGGTGGCAGTAGAATAGGAACACATTAAAGCATAAGGATCCCGGTTCGAGCCCCCGGCTCCCCCACCTGCAGGGGAGTCACTTCACAAGCAGTGAAGCAGATCTGCAGGTGTCTGTCTTTCTCGCT
Source organism: Erinaceus europaeus (assembly GCF_950295315.1). Lineage (NCBI taxonomy): Eukaryota > Metazoa > Chordata > Mammalia > Eulipotyphla > Erinaceidae > Erinaceus > Erinaceus europaeus. The sequence goes on along the minus strand of NC_080174.1, from coordinate 86,661,636 downwards.
CTCCCTCTCTGTCTTCCCTTCCTCTCTCCATTTCTCTCTGTCCTATCCAACAATAACGACATCATTCATAACTACAACAATAAAACAACAAGGGCAACAAAGGGAATAAATAATAAATACAAAAATATAAAAAAAAGAGAGAAAGAATAGGAACACATCCAGTCTCTGCAGGATAAGCACTCTGAGCAATGACAAGATCAAGGTAGGGTGTGCGTGATGTGCTTAGTGAACTGTGGGGAGGTCAATATACTTGAGGAAGGTCATTCTATAGGATGAAGAAGACAGAAAGGGATCAGAAATGAGAGCAGAGATGTCTGCAGGGGGGAGAGATGTCGATGACATTGTAAGCACACAGAAATATGAAAGGCTCTGGCTTTCATCTCTGAGTGAAACGAAGCAATCAGCAGATGAATGATATGATTTGAGGCATGTGTGAAAAGGCTTATTCTGGTTCCCTGTAAACAATGAATCGTGGTAGGGTAAGCCCGGAGGCTAGGTCAGCAGTTAGGTAAAATCGTAACCCGGATGAAACATGCTGTGGCTTTTGCCAGGATTTCAGTGTAGATAGTGAAAGAGGTCAGATTTTTAAAGGGAGATCCAGTAGTTTTACTGATGAATTGATGCGAGGAATGAGAGAGAAGAATTTAGGAAGATTTTGAAGACTTTAGCTGCCATTTTCTTTCTCTTTTTTCTTTATTTGTCCCCAGGGTTATCGCTGGGGCTCTGTGCCTGCACTACGAATCCACTGCTCCTGGAGGCTATTTTTTTCCCTGTTGTTGCCCTTGTTGTTTATCATTGCTGTTGTTATTATTGTTGTTGCTATCATCATCATCATTATTATTTTTTTTAATATTTATTTATTCCCTTTTTGTTGCCCTTGCTGTTTTTTATTGCTGTAGTTATTATTGTCGTTGTTGTTGATGTCGTCGTTGTTGGATAGAGCAGAGAGAAATGGAGAGAGGAGGGGAAGACAGAGAGGGGGGAGAGAAAGACAGACACCTGCAGACCTGCTTCACCGCCTATGAAGTGACTCCCCTGCAGGTGGGGAGCTGGGAGCTCGAATTGGGATCCTTAAGCAGGTCTTTGCCGCTTTGTGCCAAGTGCACTTAACCCACTGTGTTACCACCCGACTCCCTGTTGCTATCATTATTGCTGGATAGGTCAGAAAGAAGTGGAGAGAGGAGGGGAAGACAGAGAGGGGGAGAGAAAGACAGACATCTGCAGACCTGCTTCACCACCTGTGAAGTGACCTCCCTGCTGGTGGGGAGCTGGGGGCTCGAACTGGGATCCTTACGCCAGTCCTTGTGCTTTGTGCCATGTGCACTTAACCCACTGTGCTACTGTCCAACCCCTGCAGCTGCCATTTTCTAAGATGAAGGAAAGAAACTGGGTGTTTGGCTTTGAAGACTGTTTTTTAAAAAGAAACACTACCTAAAATAACGCCTTTCACTTCTTGGCCCTGCCAAGAGAGTGTATGTGGGGGGGGGGGGGGTGCGTGGGTGTGTGAAGACCACCTTCTGATTCCCCTAAGGGAAGGTGGTTTTTCCTGAAATTATCTTCTTTCTTTTGATAATAATCTTATCTCAACCTCTTTCTGACTATAAAAACAAAACAAAACAACTGTTCATTTTGTATAAGCCCTTGCTGAATTTTTACTTTGTACTAGCTAGATTGGATGCTGACAAACTCATGAATCATTTAATAAAGCCAATTAGATCTCTGAACGTTCTTAGATGAATTTTGTGTTTTGACATGTTGGTCTAGGAGACCATTATAGTTATGCAAATAACTTTCACACCTGAGCCTTCTAGGTCCCAGATTCAACCCCAACACCAACATGAGGAAGAGCTGAGCAGTCTGACACCATCTGCCCAGACAAGACCTTTTGCCCACCTGAATGTTAGCTGTCAGGCTCAGGCAAAAACTAGCAGTCATGGGCCCCTTGGAATATATCTAAAATAGAACCACTAGCTTTTTCCAAAATGGAGACCCCATGTCATCTGCTCTGTTTTTCTTACTTTTAGGTTCCTGAGTATTAAACAACTTGAGGTGCTTTCTATCGTAGTGTTTTTCAGTCACTAATTTGCAGATGCTACCATGATACCAATCTGACTTCTCTGGGAAGATGACCTCACCAGTGTGTCCTGGAACCTCACCTCTTCAGAGCCCTGCCCCACTAAGGAAAGATAGAAACAGGCTGGAGGTATTAGATCCATCTGCCAATGTCCATGTCCAGAAGAGAAGCAATTACAGAGGCCAGACCTCCCACCTTCTGCACCTCATAGTGATCCTAGGTTCATGCTCCCAGAGGATAAAAAGTAGGGAAGCTTCTAATGGAGGGGATGGGATATGGAACTCTGACAGTGGGAATTGTGTGGATTGTACCCCTCTTATCCTATGGTCTTGTTGATCATTATTAAATCAATTTTTTTAAAAAAAGAAACAAGACAAAACATAAGTCGTTAACTTTGTGATGCCTTTGGATGTCTAACAAGAAATGTACAGTAAGATGGTAGCTTAAATTCAAGAGAGATGTCTGGAATATATATGGAGAGAGAGAGTGTGTTTCATACGATTGATTTAGAGAAGACTTTTTTTTTGGTAATGAAATTTTCTTGAATTTTAATGCCCCCCAATATAAGTCTTCTGTTTTGAAGGATAAAATGCAAATCTTAGTAATGAAAAATTTATAAATTTATTTATAAAAAGGGAAGACTGACAAAACCATAAGATAAGAGGGGTATAACTCCACACAATTCCCACCACCAGAACTCCATATCTCTTCCCCTCCCCTAATAGCTTTCCTATTCTTTAACCCTCTGGGAGTATGGACCCAGGGTCATTATGGGGTGCAGAAGGTAGAAGGTCTGGCTTCTGTAATTACTTCCCCACTGAACATGGGCATTGGCAGGTCGATCCATACTCCCAGCCTGTCTCTCTCTTTCCCTAGTGGGGAAGGGCTCTGGGGAAGTGGGCCTCCAGGACACATTTGGTGGGGTTGTCTGTCCAGGGAAGTTTGGTTGGCATCATGGTAGCATCTGGAACCTGGTGGCTGAAAAAAAGAGTTAAGATATAAAGCCAAACAAATGTTGACTAATCATGAACCTAAAGGCTGGAATAGTGCAGATGAAGATTTGGGGTCTCTGTTTTGAAGAAAGCTAGTAGGTCTATTTTAGTTATATTCCAAAGGGCCCATGCCTATACTAGTTTTTTTTCCCCTGAGCCTGACATATGATATGCAGGTGGACCCAAGTTATTGTCTGGGGAGATGATGTCATGGCTGGAAAATAGAGAAGACATTTTTAATAACTATAGCTGCAGATAGATATGAGATTCTAAAGTAATGTTCTATACTCTGGTTTCTCTTCAGATCACATGAATCTTTCACCTTTTACTAAAGTCGTGTTCTGTAGCACTATTACTGTACTGGAAATTAAGAAAAATTAGCAAACTAGACTAAGGAATAAGTATCCAGAAAGATTCTAAGAGAACCAAAACAAGAATAAGCACAGGAAGGCAAAAAAAAAAAAAAAAAAAAAGAAAGTTAAATGCTCTTTTTTTCTGTATTTATTTATTCCCTTTTGTTGTTCTTGTTGTTTTATTGTTGTAGTTATTATTGTTGTTGTTGTCGTCATTGTTGTTGGATAGGACAGAGAGAAATGGAGAGAGGAGGGGAAGACAGAGAGGGGGAGAGAAAGATAGACCTGCAGACCTGCTTCACCGCCTGTGAAGCGACTCCTCTGCAGGTGGGGAGCCAGGGGCTCAAACCAGTATTCTTATGCCGGTCTTTGCGCTTTGCGCCACATGCCCTTAACCTGCTGCGCTACCGCCCAACTCCCAGTTAAATGCTCTTGACAGTAAATGTTTCTGTTCAAGAAGACATGGACTAAGAATTTGAACAGTTGAAGTTGACAACAAGCAAATTATTAGCGATGGTGACAAGACCTGCTTCACTGAAGGACAAAAACAAAACTAGATCAAAGAGAGAGAGAGACAGAAAGCACAGACAACTCTTTGGAGGAGCTTAGTAATAAAGAAGAGCAGAGAGAAAGGGTTGTGGAGGGAAAGACCTGAAGGAGGCTTGTACTTTTTCAAGAGGGCAGATGTTAAAAGGTATGATTCCGTCAAGATAGAAAATGTCCTACTATAGGAAGGACCCGTCAGATCTAGCGCCAGAGCTCTGCAGTTGACCCCAGGGCAACGCTTCTTCCCCCACAGTGGCACCCACTGTGTGAGTAGAGATGTGAATCTGCTGGCTGTGGTGTTGGCAGTGTTGCTCTTATGTTCTCACAAAAAGTAGGAAGTAGGTCATCGGTAGAGAATGAGATGGAACCTGTGAGAATGGGCTCAGTCAGTAAGGGTTGGAGAGCATGTGAGGAAGAGAAACCCTACTGCCCTGCTGGCAGGAATGTAAACTAGTACAACCACTATGGAAAATAGTATATCCTTAAATACAAATGGAAATATCATACGACTCAGCAATTCCACTACTAGGCATTTACCCCAAAGATACAATAACACTGATTCTTTTTTTTTCTTTTCTTTTTTCATATTTACTTACTTCCCCTTTTGTTGCCCTGTTGTTGTTTTTTTATTGTTGTTTTAGTTAATATTGTTGTTATTGAAGTTGTCGTTGTTGGATAGGACAGAGAGAAATGGAGAGAGGAGGGGAAGACAGAGAGGGAGAGAGATAGATAGACACCTGCAGACCTGCTTCATCACCTGTGAAGCAACCTTCCTAAAGTGGGGAGCCTGGGGCTGTTATTATTATTTTGACTAATTTGAGAGTATCCAGTTACTTCATGCTATTATTATTATTATCATTTACCAGAGCTGCCCCTGCGGCTACAGACAGACTATGACCCACATAGTCAACAACTGCCACCTCTCCAGATTCAAAGGAGGTCTCGAAACTTTACATCAGGCTCAACCTGACGCTGTTAACTGGCTACAGAAGAAGGGCAAACGCTAGAAGAAGAAGAAGAAGCTCAGCTCTGGCTTATGGAGGAGATTGAACCTGAGCCTTCAGAGCCTCAGGCATGAGAGTCTATTTGCATAACCATTATGCTATCTACCCCCACCCCCACCCCACCCCCTCAGTCACTTTTTCTATGCAAATAGACTTTTTATCTTCTCCTTTTTATCTTCTAGGATTCCAACAGTCTCCTTTTATCTCCTTTTTATCTTCTAGGATTCCAACAGTATGAATGCTATTTTTTTTTTTTTTTGTAAATGACCTACATATCTTGATTTTGTTGATTGATGTAAGTTCATTTTATCTCTGTTATTCCAGTTGGGTATACTTTTGATGTACCCACTACTTCAAAAATTACATTCTTGTCAGGCTACAAAATTAACATTCAAAAGTCAGTGGCATTCCTCTATGCAAACACTAAGTTAGAAGAAATTGAAATCCAGAAATCAATTCCTTTTACTATAGCAACAAAAACAATAAAATATCTAGGAGTAAATCTAACCAAGGAAGTGAAGGACTTGTATACTGAAAATTATGAGTCACTACTCAAAGAAATTGAAAAAGACACAAAGAAGTGGAAAGATATTCCATGTTCATGGGTTGGAAGAATTAGCATCATCAAAATGAATATATTACCCAGATCCATCTACAAATTTAATGCTATCCCCATCAATATCCCAAGCACATTTTTTAGGAGAATAGAACAAATGCTACAAATGTTTATCTGGAGCCAGAAAAGACCTAGAATTGCCAAAACAATCTTGAGAAAAAAGAACAGAAATGGAGGCATCACACTCCCAGATCTCAAACTGTATTATAGGGCCATTGTCATCAAAACTGCTTGATACTGGAACATGAATAGACACACTGACCAGTGGAATAGAATAGAGAGCCCAGAAATGAGGCCCCACACCTAATGGACATCTAATCTTTGACAAAGGGGCCCAGACTATTACATGTCTCTTCAACAAATGGTGTTGGAAACAATGGGTTGAAACATGCAGAAGAATGAAACTGAACCACTGTATTTCACCAAATACAAAAGTAAATTCCAAGTGGATCAAGGACTTGGATGTTAGACCACAAACTGTCAAATACTTAGAGGAAAATATTGGCATAACTCTTTTCCACATAAATTTTAAAGACACTTTTAATGAAATGAATCCAATTACAAAGAAGATTAAGGCAAGTATAAACCTATGGGACTACATCAAATTAAAAAGCTTCTTCACAGCAAAAGAAACCACTACCCAAACCGAAAGACCCTTCACAGAATGGGACATCTTTACATGCCATACATCAGACAAGAGTTTAATAACCAACATATATAAAGAGCTTGCTAGACTCAACAACAAGACAACAAATAACCCCATTCAAAAATGGGGGGAGGACATGGACAGAATATTCACCACAGAAGAGATCCAAAAGGCCGAGAAACACATGAAAAAATGCTCCAAGTCTCTGATTGTCAGAGAAATGCAAATCAAGACAACAATGAGATATCACTTCACTCCTGTGAGAATGTCATACATCAGAAAAGGTAACAGCAGCAAATGCTGGAGAGGGTGTGGGGTCAAAGGAACCCTTCTGCACTGCTGGTGGGAATGTCAATTGGTCTAACCTCTGTGGAGAACAGTCTGGAGAACTCTCAGAAGGCTAGAAATGGACCTACCCTATGACCCTGCAATTCCTCTCCTGGGGATATATCTATATCCTAAGGAACTCAACACATCCATCCAAAAAGATCTGTGTACACATATGTTCTTGGCAGCACAATTTGTAATAGCCAAAACCTGGAAGCAACCCAGGTGTCCAACAACAGATGAGTGGCTGAGCAAGTTGTGGTATATATACACAATGGAATACTACTCAGCTGTAAAAAATGGTGACTTCACCGTTTTCAGCCAATCTTGGATAGACCTTGAAAAAATCATGTTGAGTGAAATAAGTCAGAAACAGAAGGATGAGTATGGGATGATCTCACTCTCAGGCAGAAGTTAAAAAACAAGATCAGAAAAGAAAACACAAGTAGTACCTGAAATGGAATTGGCATATGGCACCAAAGTAAAAGACTCTGGGGTGGGTGGGTGGGGAGAATACAGGTCCAAGAAGGATGACAGAGGACCTAGTGGGGGTTGTATTGTTATATGGGAATCTGGGGAATGTTATGCATGTACAAACTATTGTATTTACTGTTGAATGTAAAACATTAATTCCACAATAAAGAAATAAATTTTTTAAAAAAATTACACTCTTTGCTATTTCCAATCTACTACTGAATTCATCAGCAAAAATAATAATAACAGGGTTTTTTTATTTAAAAAAAACTAGTCATCTCATCTAAAAGTTGTTTTATCATCTTTCATGGTGTCTGGAAGTTCCATCATTCATTGTTATTCTAAAAATTGGTAATTTTGTCATGCACAGAGATGGTATCTATTTTTAGAGTTGAACCTGATGCCAAGGAGACACAACATACTAAATAGGGGGCTGGGCAGAGACACACCAGGTTAAGCGCACTTAGTACGAAGAGCAAAGATCCCAGTTCAAGACCCCAGCTCCCTGCCAGCATTGGGGGGAATGGTCATTTCATAAACAGTGAAGCAGGTCTGCAGGTGTCTTTCTCTCTACCTTTCTTCCTCTCTCCTCCCCTCTCAGCTTCTCTCTGTCCTGTCTAATAAAGTGTGTGTGTGGGGGGGGGGGGAATGGCTACCAGGAGCAGTGGATTCATAGTGCTGGCACCAAGCCCCAGTAATAACCCTGGAGGCAAAAAAATATAAAAGTTTTTTTAAGAAATACTAAATTTTACGTTTTTTAAAATGGAATAGAATGAACAGCCATTATATACTCATTTTCATTCAACAAGTGTCGGGCTGAGCTTCACTGACGGGAGACAGACAACCAGGGACTCATGGTCGAGCTGTACGCAGTATCTCTTTATTCATGCAGGACGCAGCACAATCTATACCAAGCTAGACTAAACTAACAACTAACTAAAATGAACAATGTTGTCTATATATATACTTCCCAAGTAGGGTGTGAACAGGATGTGATGCAGAGAGGATGGAGAGAAAAGTGACTGGTGAAAATCAGGGTGTGACAAGGAGAGGGGGTGGAGCAGGTGAGAATTCTACCACTAAACCACCAATGCCCTGGAGGGAAGGTGGTGCTTTATGTAAATGTAAAAGTGATTTATTTAAATAGATGGCAGTGGTTATGTAAATAGAATACAGTGGTTATGTAAATAGAATGCAGTGTTAAGCAGGGGGGATTTAAACCAAATGAAACAGAAGGGGTTTTTAAAAGCAGAATTAGAAGATACCAACAATTCCCCCTTTCTTTTTAACTAATGGCCATAGTATCGGGATTGCGGGGCACTTTGGACCAGATGCCGGGATAGCCTGAGGGTGCTTCTTCCCGAGCTAGTGCTCTCTGGGTTGGAGAGAACTCAACTGGAGCTGATCTAGGCTGCTGTGTGGGAGAGGGATCAGGAACTCGTGCCGCACTAACTTTGCAGGAGATACACTCTAGAACTCTCAGAGCCGGAAAGCAATTTCTAAGTGTCTTTAATCGAAGAGCAGCTGTTTTTATACTCTCCAAGTAGGGTGGAAACAGGATGTGACATAGAGAGGGTGGAGCGAAAAGTGACTGGTGGAAGATCAGGGTGTGACAAGGAGAGGATCAGGGTGTGACAAGGAGAGGGGATGGAGCAGGTGAGAATTCTACCACTAAACCACCAATGCCCTGGAGGGAGTGTGGTGCTTTATGTAAATGTAAAAGTAATTTATGTAAATAGACCAAAGCTTTGAACATATCAAATCCGATATAGGCATATGGTTAAGCAGAAGCCAGGGGGAGCTGGCATACTACCCAACAAACAAGCATCTATTGTTGTCGAAGGCTCTATGCCAGGTATAAAAGATTTCAAGATAAAAGGAAGAACAGGTTTACATGAAGCATCTGAGGGGAGTGGAACGACATTCTGTAGCTGCCCATAGTGGGAGATTGATTCCCTTCTTTTCTCTCACCAGCTATGATACACAGCAAAGTTCAGAAAGGTAGAGGAGTGTATGTGAATGCAGTTCTGTTGGCAGGAAGAAAGGTGTCAGGAAGGGAGTCGGGAGGTAGCACAGCGGGTTAAGCGCACGTGGTGCAAAGCTTAAGGACCGGCATAAGGATCCCGGTTTGAGCCCCCAGCTCCCCACCTGCCTGGGAGTCCCTTCACAGGCGGTGAAGCAGGTCTGCAGGTGTCTGTCTTTCTCTCCCTCTCTCTGTCTTCCCCTCCTCTCTCCATTTCTCTCTGTCCTATCCAACAACAATGACATCAATAATAACTACAACAATAAAACAAGGGCAACAAAAAGGTAATAAATAAATATTAAAAAAAAAAGAAAGGTGTCGAGAAGGATAGAAGTCTTCATTTATTCAGTCAGCACTGGAGTTTCGCCATTTCAGCCTGACTTTTTCAGAGAAAAAGAGAAAGAGGCAGAGAGAGAGAGAGAGAAAGAGACAGAGAGAGAGAGAGAGAAAGAGAGAGAGAGAGAAAGACACCATAGTCCAGAAGTGGTGAGAGCAGGATTCACCATTGAGTCATGTGCTTGATAAAGCAAGTGTCCTGTCAGGTAAGCTATCTTGCCAGCCTGACAAAGAAAGTCTGGAAGAACACCGATGCAATTGTACTTTAGAGTTTCAGCCAAGCACCAGGAGAGGACTTGGCCTTTCTGCCGCTGTGGAGAGAACATCTTTCTAGGGCTGATGAAATCAGTGGGTGGGCTGAGGTTCACTGTTTTCTGTTCATGTGATTTTACTGGAAAACAGAACCACATGAATTGGAAGTGAAAACTCACAAATGCTGTTCTCTACCTACCAACTGAAGTGGAAACTGCCCTGGTAGGCCAGGATCTAAAGGAGTGTTGAAATGTGGAACCCACTGTCTCAGCCACGAGACTCATTTTACGTCAACATTTTCCAGGGAGGAGAAGACCGTTTTAATAATCAGAAAAATCAACTTGTCTTTCCTAACAGATAATGTTTTAACTCATTAGATAATGTTTTGAGTCATTATTCCATACTAATTATTAATATTATTGATAATCACAATAATGTTATCAATTAATCATTTAATATTAATTATGTCATTGCTTCATATTATTTAATATTAATTTTAATTCATTATTTCATATGTAATTCATTGTTTCATATCTGATTTGTGCTTGCAGGAGCTTGTTGCATGGCTATACGGGAGGAGGACATCTGTGTTTACGCAGATTCAGTGCATCATTTATGTCCTTGTTACAAGTACAATTCCCCCGTCAATTTTAGAATTTGGATTAGGTTTCCTGAGTTTAACTCTAATTTACCGTTAAGAGTTCAACAAAAATAATGAAAAATAAATGTAAATGGCTTTATTATTATTTAATGAAAACATGAAGGGAGGACTCAGAAAATGCCTATTTCTATTTATCAGAATAACCAATTAGAAAGTATTTATTGAATATTTAGTATGGGCAGAGTTCCATTCCAAGTTCAAGTGACACAGCAATGGACAAAACAAAATTCTGGGGCCAGGTGGTGGTGCACCTGGTTGAACGCACATGTTACAGTGTACAAGGACTCAGTTCAAGTCCCCAGTCCTCACCTGTAGGGGGAAAGCTTTGCAAGTGGTAAAGAGGGTTGCAGGTATCTCTCTGTTTCTCTCCCTCTCTACCTCCCCCTTCCCTTTCAATTTCTGGCTGTCTCTATCCAATAAATAAATAAAGATAAAGAAATTCTTACTCACAATGGGTTTACACTCCAGCTTGAATGAACAAATTCTGCTATGGGGGTTGGGAGCACAGAACTCTGGTGGCAGAAACGGAGTAAAATGACGCCCCTATCATTTTATAATTTTGTAAATCAATATTAAATTAAAAAATTAAATTGTGTGGTGCTGATATTACCATGAAACCCCTACCACCTGTTACTTATCAATGAGGGGGGGAAAGGCAGAGAATATAGATCTCATTGTTCTATAGAGAAAAAAATATTAAGTACCCATAAAAGCTTTTGGTAGCTTCACTGATCCTAAATAGAGAATAGGAAGTTATCAAAGTCTATTTAATAGTTTAAGTAAATTTTTTGAGTTATTTCTGGCAACAGGACACTGGCCGAACTGAAGTGGGTGTGGGTTGGGTGTATTCATGGTAAGGCAGGAGCCTACCTTTCCACGTGGACCAGGTATCTTGTATCTAAGTAGGTGGGTTTCCCAGTATTCCAGGTACAAGTCATGTGGCTCGAATATTCATGAATGACGCAGGTTATCTCGTCAGGAACATCTGGTGGGTCTGTAACAAGATGTATTTCTTAGCAGGCGGCATAGAAACATCGAGTTCTATCATGTGAAGTGACATGTCAGGAACAGAAGGATGCATATGGGATGATCTCACAGATAGAAGTTGAAAAAACAAGATCAGAAGGGAAAACACTAAGCAGAACTCAGACTAGAGTTGGTGCACTGCACCCAAGTAAAAGACTCTGGGGCAGGTGGGGGGGAGGGATCAGGTCCTGGAACATGATGGCAGAGGAGGACCTAGTGGGGGCTGCATTGTTATGTGGAAATGTTATGCATGTACAAACTGTTGTATTTTGCTGTTGACTGTAAACCACGAATCCCCCAATAAAGATATTAAAGGAAAAGAAAAAGAAACATCAAATTCTGGGTTTGGGCAGTGGTGCACCTGGTTGAGAGCACACAGTACCATACAGAGGGACTCAGGTCCCCAGCTGTAGGCAGGAAGCTTCACGAGCGGTGAAGCAAGTCCGTCGGTGTCTCTCTTTCTCCCTTTCTACCTTATTCTCCCATCTCAGTTGCACTGTGTCCTATCAAATACAAAGAAAAGATAATTCATCGAGTAGGCACCGAGCCTAGTGATAACCCTGGTGGCTATTAAAAAGAAAAAAAGAAAGGAATAAAGGAAGGAAGGAAGGAAGGAAGGAAGGGAGGAAGGGAGGAAAGGAGGAAGGGAGGAAGGGAGGAAGGGAAGAAGGGAGGAAGGGAGGAAGGGAGGAAGGGAGGAAGGGAGGAAGGGAGGAAGGGAGGAAGGGAGGAAGCTTTTTACAGCAAATCAATTAACTTTTTTTTTTTTTTTTGCCTCCAGGGTTCTCGCTGGGGCTCGGTGCCTGCACTAAGAATCCACTGCTCCTGGAGGCCGTCTTTTTCCATTTTGTTGCCTTTGTTGTTGTTATTGTTGCTATTGAATAGGACAGAGAACTCGAGAGAGGAGGGGAAGACAGAGAGAGAGAGAGAGAGAAAGACAGACACCAGCAGACCTGCTTCACCGCTTGTGAAGTGACCCCCCCTGCAGGCGGAGAGCTGAGGGCTTGAACCGGGATCCTCCCGTGGGTCCTTGCACTTGGTACTACGTGCGCTTAATCCTGTGAGTCACCGCCCGGCCCCCACAGGTAAACCTTTTAAAGACCTCCATTTGTTTCTTTGTTTGTGTGTGTGTGTTTGTTCCTACCCCACCCCCATTTACTTTTAAACCTCAAGACAAGGCTCACTACCACAACTTCACCTAAAACCATCTTGCATAGTTATTATTATTTTTCTATACCAGACCTTGTGCTCAAGGTCACTGCTCTGGGCTGCTTTTCTCCTTCAGACAGAGAGAAGCAGAGAGACAGCACACCAAGACAGCTGCCTCTGGTACCATGGCACCTCCCATGTGGGGCTCAGGCCTGAGCCCTATGCACTGACGATCTTAGCTCCCTAGGCCGCTGCTCACAGCAAAAATCAAGGATACCTAGAAGAGAATAAATGCTGCCGGGGGGGGGGGGGGGGGGGGGGGAGGCGATGGCACACCTGGTTAAGTGACCACACTACAGTGCGCTCGGACCCGGGTTCAAGCCCCTGGTTCCTGCCTGCAGGGGGGAAAGCTTCACAAGTGGTGAAGCAGGTCTGTCTCTCTGGTCATGTGGGGAATGCAAGCAGATGACAATGTATTGCGGAGTTTCTGTCTGTTGGCATCTTTCCTTTTTTAGGGGGGGAATTGACAGCTTCCGCCTCTGTCATCTCATTCTACTTGAACATGCCTCCCAGGGCTGGGTTCCACATGGACATGCGGCCTTCACCTAGGCGGAGTAACTGGAATACGTTCTTTAGGAATATAAATATGACTCAAAATGAATGTCACAATTTTCCAAGGGACTTTCTTTTTCTCTTGAAACCATAGTAAATGAGGTGCTCTCTCCCTCCCCCCACCCCACCCCTCGAAATTACTATCTGAGTAACAGATGAGCTACTAATGTCCAATTTGTTGTCATAGTGAAACCGGCTACTTAGTAATGAAGCCAAATGCAAGGGAAAGAAAGACCTGAGGAATAGGAAAAGATGAGCATCTCAAAAATGTTATTTGATCTCTTGAAGTCTCTGAAACTTTTGAAACCCCAGAAAGTTTAGAAATACAACTGGAATCTTCACTTACATCATTCAACAACAAATCAAGTTTTAAAAAAACCTAGAAATATGGAAATATTGAGTTACTCACATATCCATTTTTCAGGTCTGACTCTGCTGTGTGTACACCTTCAGTACTGACTAGGAAATGAAACTGTTCAGAGACTAACCAGAGAAATGGAAGGACGAGAGCTCACAAGGAATAAAAATACAGACATCTGTGTACCTGAGTTATACCTAATGATTTCTCTTAAATACTATTTCACTCCTGCTCTTCAAATGGAAAACACCTGCCAAGAATATTACTTGCAATAAAAGAAATATTGAAACAACAATATTTTTTATTTAGACCTGTCAGAATGAAATGAATATCTTTTAAAAATGGTAATTCAGGGAGTTGGGAGGTAGCACAGCAGGTTAAGTGCAGGTGGCGCAAAGCACAAGGACTGGCATAAGGATCCCGGTTCGAACCCTGGCTCCCCACCTGCAGGGGAGTCGCTTCACAAGCGGTGAAGCAGGTCTGCAGGTGTCTATCTTTCTCTCCCCTTCTCTGTCTTCCTCTCCTCTCTCCATATCTCTCTGTTCTATCCAACAACAATGACATCAATAACAATAATAATAACTACAACATTAAAACAAGAAGGGCAACAGAAGGGGATAAATAAATAAATATTTTTAAAAATTATAATTCACTGTGCTGGAATGACCCTATAGTTCACATTGGTACAATGACTGTGAAGAGTTCTGTATATACCATGATCTTTAAAATGCAAGCAGGTTGATCATACAAAAGAACTTTCATACCTGGAGTAATAAATGGTCCAGGTCTGGTTCTCAGCACCACCATAAGCCAGAGCTCAGCAGTGTTCTGGCAGAGCGGGTGTGTGTGTGTGTGTGTGGATATCTTGCAATCCAGAAGTTTTGTATCTAGGAATATATCTGGTGTTTTTTTTTTTTTACAGATTCATTTATTTATGAGAAAATTGAGAAAGAGAAAACCAGAACATCATTCTGGCATTTCTGATGCCAGGGATTGATTTTGAGGCTTCATGCTAGAGAATTCAACACTTTATCCACTGCATCGCATCCTGTGTTGCCGAATATATTGCTAATGAAATAGAAATGCATAAATATCTAGCTACGCATATGTGCCTCTTAGGAAATAACGAAAAGCTTGGGAACAATTTTCATACCCTAAAATAATGTTAAATAAGCAGTAATCCATACTCCTAATATACACACAAAGTTGTAGAAGAAAATGTATATGGCCTTTGGAAATAGATGCTTTACTTGTTTATTTTTTTTAATATTTATTAATTTATTTATTCCCTTTTGTTGCCCTTGTTTTATTGTTGTGGTTATTATTGTTGTTATTGATGTCATCGTTGTTAGATAGGACAGAGAGAAATGGAGAGAGGAGGGGAAGACAGAATGGGGGAGAGAAAGATACACACCTGCAGACCTGTTTCACCACTTGTGAAGTGACTCCCCTGCAGGTGGGGGCCCGGGGCTCAAACCGGGATCCTTACTTCAGCCCTTGTGCTCCACACCATGTGCGCTGAACCTGCCGTGCTACCGCCAGAACCCTAACACCAACTCTTAGACTTGGTTCAAACTAAGGTGGCTATCAGAGCAAATGGGGAATTGCGGTAGAGGTCTGTTTCTGTTTGGTTTTTGTTGATGGCACTACAAATTTGGTGGTAGGCATGAGAAGTGTTGTACACATGTGTGTGTAATTCTATAGTATTTTAAAGTGATATTAAATCAGTGATTAAAATGATTACATACGTTTTTAAAAACATAAGTTGGTAAGTGTAAAGAAGAGAGCATAAATGAGTATGTAGGAGATAAAATGTGTTTGGGAAGCCATGTGGGAGTGCACCCAGTTGAGCACAAGGATCTGCGTTCGAGGCCTTGCTTTTGACCTACAGGAGAAAACTTCAAGAGCAGTGAAGCAGGTCTGCAGCTCGCTCGCTCTCTCTCTCCCTTCCTCTCTCTCTCTCTCTCTCCCCCTCTCTCTCCTTCTCTCTTCCTCTCTCTCTCTCCCTCTCTCCCTTTCTCTCCCTCTCTCTCCCTCTCTCCTTTCCTCTCTCTCTCCCTCTCTCCCTTTCTCTCCCTCTCTCTCCCTCTCTCCCTCTCTCTCCCTCTCTCCTTTCCTCTCTCTCTCTCCCTCTCTCCCTTTTTCTCCCTCTCTCTCCCTCTCTCTCTCCCTCTCTCCCTTTCTCTCCCTCTCTCTCCCTCTCTCCCTTTCTCTCCCTCTCTCCTTTCCTCTCTCTCTCTCTCTCACCCTTCCTCTCTCTCTTCCTCTCCTTCTCTATCTCCCCTTGCCCTCTCAATTTCTGTCCTTCCTAGCAAATAAAATAGAAAGAAGAAAAATATTTTTCCACATGCACACTTTAAAATGCTTAGACGAAAAAATAAGTAAAACATACATACCTTAGAATTTCAATTAGTGTTTATATGAAAGCACGACTAGTCCATGTAAACTTTAATTTAGTTTCAATTGGCTTAACAATAGTTGGCAGTGTTTTAGCCTACCATTAGTATAATTGGACAGAAAAAGCAAACTTTCAAATGAGAAAACATGCATTTTTTTCCAAACAGTAGTGTGAAAAATGCTAAAGACTGTGGCTTAATCTAGAAATCATGTCATGGTTTATATTTTACTAACTGCACGTTAAAGTATAGAAACTTTAAAATGTATTTGGATATCTTTTCAGGTAAAGCGATAGCTAGTTTCTGTTATTTTCTGATTTGTCTTTGGTATAAAAATTTATAGTGACTGTATTTAAAACTCTGATGATACAGTAAAGCTCACAGGATAAGTATCCTGTGATCAAAACAATCCAGTGAAAGCAATCTGATCTCAAGAGGACCACAAAACTCTCAATGCTTTTGTTAGACCTACTTGAAGAAGAAGCTTCATTTTCTAAAAATGCAGAGCCCAAGAACACTCTCAGTTTGAATCCAGGGGTCTGAGTAAATTCCTTCCAGGGAGTGACAACATCATACTCTTTACCAGAGGGTTATGTAAGAATTATAACTCACAGAGAACATGAATGGACAGTCACACTCTGTCTAAGCATCCACCAGTAGTAGATTTGTAATTCTACTATGTCGTCCTGGAAGGGGAGCAAGAATGGGAGATAGCTTACCCTCCAGAGTCCTTCCTTTCTTCCTCTCCTCCCTCCCTTCCATTCTTTCCTTCCTTCCTTCCTTCCTTCCTTCCTTCCTTCCTTCCTTCCTTCCTTCCTTCTTTCCTTTTTGCCTCCAGTGTTATTGCTGGGGCTCTGTTCCCGCACTACAAATCCACTACTCCTGGCAGCCATTTTTTCCATTTTATTGGAAAGTCAGAGAGAAATGGTGGGGGGGGAATGATAGATAGACAGACAGACAGACACAGACAGACAGACAGACAGAGATAAACAGACAGACAGACACAGACAGACAGATAGATAGACAGACACAGACAGACAGATAGATAGATAGACAGACAGACACAGATAGATAGATAAACAGACATAGATAGACAGACAGACACAGACAGATAGACAGACAGACAGACACAGACAGACAGATAGATAGATAGACACAGATAGATAGATAGATAGATAAACAGACATAGATAGACAGACAGACAGAGAGATAGATAGACAGATAGACAGACAGATAGATAAACAGACATAGATAGACAGACAGATAGATAGATAAACAGACATAGATAGACAGATAGATAGACAGACAAAGATAGACAGACAGACAGAGATAGATAGATAAACAGACATAGATAGACAGACAGACACAGACAGACAGATAGATAGTCAGACAGACACATAGATAGATAGATAGACAGATAGATAAACAGACATAGACAGACAGACAGACAGACACAGACAGATAAATAGACAGACAGACACAGACAGACATAGATAGATAGACAGACACAGATAGATAGATAGACAGATAAACAGACATAGATAGACAGACAGACAGACAAACACAGACAGATAGACAGACAGACAGATAGACAGACACAGATAGATAGATAAACAGACATAGATAGACAGACAGACAGACACAGACAGATAGACAGTCAGACACAGATAGATAGATAGATAGATAAACAGACATAGGTAGACAGATAGATAGATAGACAGACACAGATAGATAGATAAACAGACATAGACAGACAGACACAGACAGATAGATAGATAGACAGACAGACACAGATAGATAGATAAACAGACACAGATAGATAGATAGATAGATAGGTAGATAGATAGATAGATAGAGACAGACAGACACCTGCAGACCTGCTTCACCGCTTGTGACGCGTCTCCCCTTCAGGTGGGGGGCCAGGACTTGAACCAGTATTCTTAAATGGCTTCTTGTGCTAACCCCGGTGTGCCAGTCCCTGGTCCCCTTTTTTATTCTTCCTATTTAACCAGACCACTATTCAGCTTTGGCTTAAGGTTGTGCTACAGAGTGATCCTGGGACCTAGGAACCTTAGGCATGAAAGTCTTTTTTATTTTATTTTATTTTATTTTATTTTATTTTATTTTGTTTTGTTTTATTTTTTGAATAACCACTATGCTATCTTCCCAGCCTTCTCCCTCCTTGTTTCTCTCTGTGATTGACATGAAAATTGTCACCCTACCAGGTGGGGAGCCAGGGCTTGAACCGGGATCCTTGAATGGGTCCTTGCGTTTTGAACTATGTGCACTTAACCCGGTGCACCACTGACCCACAACCTTGTGGGTCCTTTCTGCACCCCAGCCTCCTCCTTGAAGAACAAACAGTAAAGTATTCATGCAAAAGTTTGGGGTTTGTTTTTGTTGTTGTTATTGTTTGTCTCCTGAGGATGTGGACAAGCTAAAGAATCTTTTTTAAAGATTTTATTTATTTATTTATTTATTTTTAAATATTTATTTATTCCATTTTGTTGCCCTTGTTGTTCTATTGTTATAGTTTTTATTGTTGTTATTGATGTCGTCATTGTTGGATAGGACAGAGAGAAATGGAGAGAGGAGGGGAAGACAGAGAGGGGGAGAGAAAGACAGACACCTGCAGACCTGCTTCACCGCCTGTGAAGTGACTCCCTTGCAGATGGGGAGCCAGGGCTTGAACCAGGATCCTTACGCCAGTTCTTGGGCTTCGCGCCACGTGTGCTCAATCCACTGTGCTACCGCCCGACTCCTGATTTTATTTATTAATGAGAAATATAAGAGAGAGAAAGAACCATACATAACTCTGGTACATGCGTTTCTAGGGATCGAACTCAGGACCTCATGCTTGAGAGTCCAGTGCTGTATCCACTGCACCATCTCCCAGACCAAAGAGTCTTTTTATGCCAGATAAGATATCTGCTTGTGAGTTCAGTTCCTACAGGTTATAATAAGTGTACACATGACATAGTTTTTCCTTAATTCAAAGCATAGATTTGCCAACTTTACTCGTCCAAAACTTAACGCTTCAGTTCACCTCTGCCTCCCGCCACGGCCCTGCTCCTTGCATGGGTCGTGCAAGCTTAGCTGTTCAGCGTTATGTAGGACGATGACCTTGTTTTAGAAGGAAGCTTCCTGTTTTGCAGGGATCCATTCTAACCACCAGGTGGTAGAGACAATGTGGTCTGGTTCTTAACTTAGTTCTGAAAATAAGGAAGAAGTCCAAACTCCGATTTGGTTCTTAAGAATCTGTTTCTCAGTCTCTCTCTCTCTCTCTCTCTCTCTCTGCCACCAGGCTTATCCCTGGGGTTTGGTACTGCCATATGAGTCCACTTTACCCATCAATCACCTTTTTTTCTTTATTTACCTTATTTATTTGTTTGTATTTTTTGTTTTTTATAGAGACAGAGAGGATTTAAGAGGGAAGGGAGAGATAGAGAAGGAGAAAGAGGCACCTGCTTGTGAGGCTTCCCCCCCACACAGGTGGGAACCAAGGACTTGTTCATGGCAATGTGTGTGTTATACTGTGATACAATGTGTGTGTGATACTGTGATACAATGTGTGTGTGATACTGTGATACAATGTGTGTGTTATACTGTGATACGATGTGTGCGTTATAACACCATACAGTGTGTGTGTTATACTGTTATACAATGTGTGTGTGATACTGTGATACAATGTGTGTGTTATACTGTGATACAATGTGTGTGTTATACTGTGATACAATGTGTGTGTTATACTGTGATACAATGTGTGCGTTATAACACCATACAGTGTGTGTGTTAAACTGTTATACAATGTGTGTGTGATACTGTGATACAATGTGTGTGTGATACTGTGATACAATGTATGTGTTATACTGTGATACAATGTGTGTGTTATACTGTGATACAATGTGTGTGTTATAACACCATACAGTGTGTGTGTTATACTGTTATACAATGTGTGTGTGATACTGTGATACAATGTGTGTGTTATACTGTGATACAATGTGTGTGTTATACTGTGATACAATGTGTGTGTTATAACACCATACAGTGTGTGTGTGTCTGAAAAAAAGCAGTCCAGTGTGGGTAAGCCCCAGAAATACCTCTCTGTCTCTCAGTGTCTCTCTCTCTCATATGCACGCACACACACATGCAGGAGGATAGCTAGGACCCAAGACCCTCTATCTGTAATTGAAAATTCAGGTGCTGATGGAATGAATCTGTATTAATATAATGCTGAACAGACATATGAAAAATGCTCCAACTTATTGATTGTCATAGACATGCAAGTAAAGGCAACAGTGAAATACTACTTCACCCCTATGAGAATGTCACACGTCTGAAAAGGTAGCAGCAATAAATACTGGAGAGGTTGTGCGGGCAAAGGAACCCTCCTACACTGCTGGTGGGATTGAAAATGGTCCAACCCGGGAGTCGGGCTGTAGCACAGCGGGTTAAGCGCAGGTGGCGCAAAGCACAAGGACCGGCATAAGGATCCCGGTTTGAACCCCGGCTCCCCACCTGCAGGGGAGTCGCTTCACAGGCGGTGAAGCAGGTCTGCAGGTGTCTATCTTTCTCTCCTCCTCTCTGTCTTCCCCTCCTCTCTCCATTTCTCTCTGTCCTATCCAACAACGACAACAACAATAATAACTACAACAATAAAACAACAAGGGCAACAAAAGGGAATAAATAAAAGAAAGAAAGAAAGAAAGAAAGAAAGAAAGAAAGAAAGAAAGAAAAGAAAATGGTCCAACCCCTGCAGAGAGCAAGTCTGGAGGCTCACAGAAGGCTAGAAATGGACCTATCCTATGATCCTGCAATTCCTAAGGAATAGATCCTAAGGAAAACCAACACACCCATCCAAAAAGATTTGTGTATAGACCTATGTTCATAGCAGCACAATCTGTAATAGCCAAAACCTGGAAGCAACCCCAGGTGTCCAGCAACAGATGAGTGGCTGAGCAAGTTGTGGTCTATATACACAATGGAATACTCCTCAAGCTATTAAAAATGGTGACTTCACCATCTTCACCTCATCTTGGATGGAGCTTGAAAGAATCATGTTAAGTCATTAAGTAAGAGAAGAATGAATATGGAATGATCTCACTCATGGATGGAGAGAGAAATTGAGAAAGAAGAACAGAAAGGGGAAAGACAAAGCAGAACTCGGACTGGGTTTTGTGTTCTGCACCAAAGGGAGGGATCCCAAAGTGGAGTGTGGAGAGGAGGTGGTCGTGGCTTTCAGGTCCTGGTGCCTGAGGATGCAGGAGGACCTAGGCTGGGGGTGGGGGTCAGAATGTCTTGCAGAAAATTGAGAAATACTACCCATGTTTCAACAACTGTATTTACAGTAAACCATTAACCCTTCCGAGAGAAGCAAAAAAAGGCATGCTGAAATTATTCAACCCAGAACTAAATACGTACAAGTCAACACAGGTCAAGCCATAATACTATAACCAGTTCAATGTTTCCTGAATACTGTGAGAACAGCTGGAAACAGTGCTGTGCATATGCCGTCCCAGCTAGTGAGGAGGGTGAGGCTGGAAAAGTGCTTGAGCCCAGGAGTCCCGGGCTGTATGTGGTGCACTTTGTTGATGAAAAGCTAAATTCAGCACGGATACAGTGACCAACCGGGAGCCACTGGGCTGCTTAAGGAGGGGTTGGACTGGCCTGTGTCAGAATACTATGAGGAAACAACTAGGGTAGCATGTATTCTTAAGGCTGGCTTGATAGCAATTTTTCTTGATATTACAGAGATAGTTGCGACAGGAGAACCAGGAACCGGGAATCTTGTAAGAAACTCTTCATTTTCCCTCAGAAGGATGTCCTCTAAGGGACCGGGCACATTGCTGTTGTCCTTTAACATGGGTAATATGCTTTCTCGCTGACAGTTGAAGATTTGGTGCTTGCCATGACTGGGGACAGCAGTCTCCTTTTGGAGACTTTGGTGTAGCCAGAGGGCTTGCCCAAGGTCACGTACGGTTGGTATTAGGAAGAGCATCAAGCTAGTTTTGCAATTGCATTTTTTCTCCCTAAATCTTAGCCTCAAATGCTCTTAGTGGGATCTGCCTCGAGTTTGATATCATTGAATCGGAAAGAGATAAAAAAAAAAAAAGATGAAAAAAGCAACAACCAAAATCTGAGGATATGACAGGGTCTAGGTAGTAGTGCACCCAGCTGAACACACACCTTACCATGCACAAGGACACATGTTCAAATCCCTGTCTCCATCTGCAGGGGAAAGCTTCACCAGTGATGAAACAGGGCTGTAGGTCTCTCTCTCTCTCTCTCTCTATTTATCTCCCCTCTAAATTTGTCTCTGCACTATCAAATGAAAGAAAGGCACCAGGTGGTGGTGTACCTGGTTAAGCACACACATTACAGTGCGCAAGGACCAGGGTTCAAGCCCCTGGTCCCTCACTGGCAGGGGGAAAGCTTCAGGAGTGGTGACGCAGGGCTGCGGGTGTCTATAAGATACAGCTATATAGAAACAACATCAAGGGACATAAATTATGATAAGGTCTTGTATGATACAGCAAATCCTAACAATGGGGTTTTCAAAGTTAACCCAATTGCCAAATACGTTGGTTATAGCAATAACTACCTATTGCCTTCTTAAACCCTAAGACAGCAGGAACCTGCCCCTTTGTCTATAAAGCCCGTATATCTTCCAATCCTGGAACCTCGAGGGTGAGGCTCAACTTTCCAGCAAGCTTCTCTCAAGTCATACCAACTGATCCTGCATCTGCCGATCCCAACCTAAGCAATGCAACCAGTACCACCTCAGCATGCCTCACTTTGGACTGTGTCTAGAGATGTCAGGCGTGGAATGTCAACCCTCCAGCTTCATTACTCTGGTGAGACCTTTCCTAGCTCATAGGACTCCTTAATTCCATTTCGGGTGGCACACTTCTTAACAAAACCTCAGAACCTAGATATAGACCAGGGCCTATGACACAGGGCACATGTGCACATGTATCCGTAAGTTAGGGGAAAATGTACACCTTAAAGCAAAAGTGAACAATAGTCTCCCATGAGTCAATAAATGAAGCAAGCAAGTAAAAAGACCTAAAAAGACACCTTGGGGGCTGGGTGGTGGTGCACCTGGTTGAGTGCATGTATTACAATGCTCAAGGACCCGGGTTCAAGTCCCCTCCCCACCTGCAGGAGGAAGGCTTCAAAGAGTGGTGAAGCAGGGCTGCAGGTGTCTTTCTGTGCCTCTCCCTCTCTATCAACCCCTTCCCTCTTGATTTTTGACTGTCTCTATCCAATAAATAAGGATAATAATTTTTTAAAAAACACTCTAAAGAGATACCTTAAAGTACCTAATGAAATAGATACTCTACTTAAACTTAGATATCCTCTTCACCTACCTCCTATTACACATCCCTCAATCACTCCAAAGCTATCCTTGTCAAAGTAAGGACTATAAAAGCTGAATAAGGGCAAGAGACCAGCATACTTTAATGATGACTCTTTAGTCACTACCAGGCCACCCCGTCACCTGGGGCCTTAGCCAGGGAGTTTGTTTGTTCTTTTAAAGAATCAAAAGCTCTAGGAGTAAGAGGCCCTTAGATATGCTGGCTGGAACCGTGCAGTGACTGCTGTGAGTAGACCACCTGTGTGCTGCCTTCTCGGTCACAGATGCCACCAAACATTTTCCCCAAAGGTTATTGCTGGGGTTCTGTGCTTGCACAGTTCACCACACTTGGTGTTTTTTTTTTTTCTTTTTCTTTTCTTTTCCTTTTTTTCAGACAGAAGGTGAAGGGGAGAGGGAGAGGGAGAAAGAGGCATAGACAGACATTTTGTAGTCCTGTGTCTCTGTTTCTGAAGCCTGCCCTCCTACCTCCCAAAACACTTTGCAGGCACCCCCATATGGTAGGCAGGGCCCAAACCTGGGTCCTTGCACAGTGCAGCATGTGTGTTCTACCAGGTGAGCCCCTCTGACAAGCTCTTCCATCACTTTTTTTTCTTCTGGATACATGGATTCAATTTCTCATCTCCTGACCACCCTAGCCTCTGGAAACATTTGGATTTACAAGCTACTTCTTTTCTTTTTGTTTTAAAGATGTCTTCATTTTTAAAACATATTCTTATTTATTTATTTATTGGATAGAGACAGAGAGAGAAGTTGAGAAGGGAGGGGGAGATAGAGACGAAGCGAGATAGAGAGACACCCGCAGCCCTGCTTCACTATTCGTGAACTTGCCCCCTGCAGGTAGGGACCAGGGGCTTGAACCCAGGTCCTTGTGCACTTAACCAGGTGTGCCACTGCCTGGCCCTTCAATCTACTTCTTTTCAACACAGTTTGTAATTACCACCAGTTCGTTATTAGCATAGTTTTCATCGAGATTTTTGAGTGCATCTCAATACTTACACCCAGCAGAAATATCTTTTCCGCATATCAGTGTCTCTTGAAAATATCCAGGACATTCACCAGTGCAGAACAAGGAGGCATGTGGTTCCAGAAAGTTTGGATACCAAAACCAAGCGGTTGTCTTATTAATTCTTGTCATCTGAAAACTTTCCTTGTTGTCATTTGTGTAAAAATGAAGTGTACTTGGTTG
The DNA here is from genome assembly GCF_950295315.1 of Erinaceus europaeus. Classification (NCBI taxonomy): domain Eukaryota; kingdom Metazoa; phylum Chordata; class Mammalia; order Eulipotyphla; family Erinaceidae; genus Erinaceus; species Erinaceus europaeus. The sequence goes on along the minus strand of NC_080174.1, from coordinate 86,637,227 downwards.
GCAGTTCTTAAGTGCTACGTAGCAGTAGACGGAGACATTCATACCCATCCTAAAGACTGTGGCTGGCTCCACCCACAGACGGCCCGAGCACTTTATATTTGTAATCCCTGGAAATAAACAAATACAACCCCATGTAAGGATGAAAACTGAAGATTCAGGACAATACACAGCTGCACTTAGCAGTCATCCACTTTTTTTTTAATCAATGAATTTATTTCCATTGGGAGAATGTTTTAAGACTGTATTGATAGTAATATCCCAGTGTGCTTTCTCCTTTTTAAAAAAATATTTATTTATTTATTCCCTTTTGTTGCCCTTGTTACTTTATTGTTGTAGTTATTATTGTTGTTATTGATGTTGTTAGATAGGACAGAGAGAAATGGAGAGAGGAAGGGAAGACAGAGAGGGGGAGAGAAAGACAGACACCTGCAGACCTGCTTCACTGCCTGTGAAGTGACTCCCCTGCAGGTGGGAAGCGAGGGGCTCGAACCGGGATCCTTATGCCAGTCCTTGCACTTTGCGCCAACTGCGCTTAACCCACTGCGCTACTACCTGACTCCCTGCTTTCTCCTTCTATTGATGTCCTGCATCATGGTGCGAGAGACAAGAAGTCTTACAGCTTCTCTGCCTACAGAGCAAATACAATTAACATTCCTGCTTAGGAGCAGAGAACATTGTGAGGCTGCAACAGTTTTCAAAAGCACAAGTAGAAATAGCACTTAGGATGACAGAACTCAAGCCCTACTCTCTACTCTTTTGCTCTTTTGCAGATGAAGGCATCTTCATCAGAAGATTATGAGCTTAATAAATAAAACCATGCTACTAAAGGTAATTCTGAAAATGTTTCTATTTCTTATCAGCATAACTCTAGCATAATAATGTCCCAACCTATTTAAAAAAAATGACTTTGGTTAAGCTCAGGTGGCGCAAGGTGCAAGGACCAGTGGAAGGATCCGGGTTAGAGTCCCTGGCTCCCCACCTGCAGGGAAGTCGCTTCACAGGCGGTGAAGCAGGTCTGCAGGTGTCTATCTTTCTCTCCCCCCTCTGTCTTCCCCTCCTCTCTCCATTTCTCTCTGTCCTATCCAACAATAACGACATCAATAACTACAACAATAAAACAACAAGGGCAACAAAAGGGAATAAATAAATATTTAAAAAAATAAAGAAAAATGACTTTGTCGGAGTCACTATTTTGAGTAACTTGTATCAGCTTCAAACTTTCTTCTGTATTCTAGAACCTCCCCTTGGTGTTGCTTGATTCCCAGACAACGGGCTTCTTTTCACCTGTTCAGGACACTGGTGTCTCCAACAAAAATGCTTACATGCCACCTGCTGCCTTGCCTGAACTTCTGGTGGTCCCCTCTCCCCCCTCCTGAAGTCCTTAAAACTGTTTATGCTTGTCACTATCATAGTGCAAGCTGTTTGTGTGGAGCATGCCCTGGGAATAACAATATGCACTTTACAAATTATTGTGAGGAATAAAAAACTCCTCAAGGTGTCCAACATGTAGCAACCATCAACAAATAGTTTTTTTTTTAATTAAATTACTTTTAAATATTTGACATTAAGCACATTAAATGTGTTAAACATCATGTAACAGTTACATTGATTCAGAGATGACACACGCCGATTCAAAGCAATGAGCTCTTTCTTGAAAATCTTCATGTATCTGTTAGAATCTTTGAGAAGAAGACAAGTCTGCATTAGGAGAGAGGTTGGACTTTAAAATTTCATTCCATCTAAGTTTATGTGTATATAATTTTTCCTCAGACTGAGCATTTTTAGTTCTTCAGACATTCTAGAATACACCTTGAAAATAAAAAGCTCTCTATATTTTCTTTGTTAAATAGAAACTGGGGATAAGTACTGAAAATACTGTACCTCCATGGCACCAGCTGAAGAACATGTAAAGAGTTATTAGCACATCCCATTGACTCACGACCTGATTCATTTCTGAAAACAGGGAAAAGTGTTTGTTCCTCTCTAGAAAAAAAAATGCAAAAAAAATTAAATTGGAATAAGCTGATAAAATAGCAACAAGGCATGAACTATACTTTTCCTAACAGTGATTATTGTCTTTGATTTGTAGAGTGATTTTTTTTTTTTAAACCAGAGCTTATGGTAGTGTGGGAGATTGAACCTGGGACTTTTGAGCCTCAGGTATGAGAGTTTCTTTGCATAACCCTTATGCTGTTTTCCCCCTCCCCCTATTGTTTTTCATTTGGAAAGCAAGGAGAAAGAAGGGAGGATGTGGGGAGAAGGAGCCATGGCAAACAAAAGTCACTGCCTTGTGGACAGATAGAATCCAGGTAAGAAGTAAAGTAGAATGCAGTTTTATACCCTTCAAAATCTCCATTAATTATTTAGTAGAACATTTTGATTCTTAATAAAAATGTTTTAAATCTGTCTCCTCTTTCCACCCTCCATCAAAAAAATATTTATTTTGTTTATTGAGTTTGTGTGTGTGTCATATGAAAGACAGGGAAACAGAGAGAAGCTTAGGGCACATACATAGGTGTATGTGACACTAAGAATTAAACCAGGAGCCTTAGGCACTTGAGTCCTGACAACGAATTATTCTCCAGATCAGACGTACATACCTATCAAGACCTAGAAATGCCAGTCACTGATGAGTAAAACTTGGGGAAACTTAGAAAATTTCATAACTTTTAGATAAAGAGGACCCAAAAATGAATAAAAATGAAGTAAGAAAAAGACTGGTGTTAAAACTGACTGTGCTTACAGGAAATCCTTTCCTCGGCAGAGAACTCAAAAGGAACACACGTAGAAATGCTTAACAGCACTGCTCTTAGATTCCCCCCTGAGGTTGTACTATTCAGTTACTGACTTGACTGAATAATTCATTTAGTCAATAATCAATATTCCTCAGCTATTCTTATCTTTAAGAAATGTAACTCCTTCGGGTAAGACAACAAAACTCTTGAACCATTATAAAGCATTTTTATAACATTTTTTAAAAATGGGGCACTCAGGATGCTGAATATACAAATCATTTTTATAAATTCAAAACGATAGTTTTCTTTGAAACACTGCAAAATAAGCCCTGTAATGTTCTTAGTTAAAAGTTAACTTCCCCTCTCATAAAACAGTTGCAGTTATTATTTAAAGTGCTTTGATTTCAGATAATATTACAGGTTCAACTTTTATCAGTGACCTATACATGAAACATCACAAGAACTGAAAGGAGAAAAGGTTCACCCAGGTATTTCCAAACAAGAATGAGCTATGTTTAAGTCTTTGGATAATCACTGTATCTTTACCTTCCAGCCTGTTTGAAGTACATCATTCTGCCTCAGAGTCAGCCTGCATGTCTTCTTCCTCACTGTCTGCCTGTCAATGCTTACTTCAGATTTTCAGCTCTGAGGAAGATGAAAATGTCAGCACATCCCTGACCTACATTTCAGATTCTTGAAGAGAAACTCAAACTGTCCAGTTCAGAATGACTGGCTTTCATGTCATAATTTGGGAAAAACCCAGATTACTGAAAGTGAACTGCTCTGTCAGATTTTTTTTTTCTCAGTTCAATCGAAAATGGTCTCTGTGAAGAAACAGAACACACACACATACTTTATCGAAAATTTTGATGGCAGGAATTTTATAGTAGCTTGTAAGTTGCCACTAGCTCTGATACTAATTGTAAGTCTATTAAGAAATGACTTTTTTTTTCTTTTATTGGGGGATTAATGTTTACATTTGACAGTGAGTACAATAGTTTGTACATGCATAATATTTCTCAGTTTTCCATATAACAATACAACCCCCACTAGGTCCTCTGTCATCCTTCTTGGACCTGCACTCTCCCCTCCACCCACCCCAGAGTCTTTTACTTCAGTGCAATACACCAACTCCAGTTCAGGTTCTACTTGTGTTTTCTCTTCTGATCTTGTTTTTCAACTTCTGCCTGAGAGTGAGATCATCCCATACTCATCCTTCCGTTTCTGACTTATTTCCCTTAACATGAAATTTTCAAGCTCCATCCAAGATGGGCTGAAAATGGTGAAGTCACCGTTTTTAATAGCTGAGTAGTAAACTTGGACGGTGCTGTGGTTTCTTTTACTCTCTCACTCTCTGCTTTTCTCTCTATCACAAAAGAAAAATGATTCAGGCAGGTCCAGCAAGATAATTTACCGAGATAGGGACTTGCTTTGCCATGGATGCAATCCAGGTGAGCCCGGCCCCCTATCACACGGAGGGACGCTTCAGTGCTATGGTTTTCTTTCTCTTTGTTTGTTTATCTCTGTCTGCAACTTTCTGTCGGAAAAAGTCAACCTGGAGCAATGACACCCCAATAATGACCCCAAAAAAGAAATATCATTTTGATTAATGACAGAGAAACTTCTCTATTGAGTTGTTGAATAGTTCACAGTGATTAAATTACATATAAGTTACTTTGTTCACAGATTAGTAGATTCTCTGAGCAGATGGAAAACTAATAACTTTTTCTTTTTTTTTTTTACTGGAGTGCTGTTCAGCTCTGGTTTATGGTGATGTGGGGGACTGAACCTGAAACTCTAGAGCCTCAGGCGTTGAGAGTCTGTTTTCATACCCATTGTGCTATATTGCTCACCCTTGACTGGGTTTTAGTAGGCATCATTGGGGCCTTTTTTAGCATGTCTTTTTCTCCCTACCTCCAGTGTTTATTCTAATGTATACCTGTTCATTCTATGTACCTTCCTTGTGTGAATGACCATCAATTTAGTTCATTCTTTATGCAATGAGCTTTGTTGACATTTGTAAATGACCTTTTGTTAAAAAAACACTTCAATTTAGCTGCCGGGTGGTGGCACACCTGGTTGAGAACATGTAGTACAATGCGCAAGAGCCCGGGGTTCGAGCCCCCAGTCCCCACCTGCAGGGGAAAGCTTTACGAGTGGTGAAGCAGTGCTGCAAGTGTCTCTCTGTCTCTCTCCCTCTCTATTGCCCTCCTCCCTCTTGATTTCTGGCTGTCTCTATACGATAAATAAAGATAATTTTTTTAAAAAGCTCTTCAATTTCATGTAAGAAATTGCATAGTATGTGTGTGCGTGCGCGTGTGCATGTGTCTTCTCTCTTACCAGAACACTGTTCAGCTTTGGTTTATGGTAGTGCTGGAGACTGAACCTAGGGCTTTGGAGCCTTGAGCATGGAAGCTTTTTTTTTTTTTTTTGCATAGCCATTATGCTAATTCTCCTGGTCTTAACTTATGTTTTTTCAACATACATTGTATGGAAATTTATGTAAGAAGACAACTTTGTACATTAAATTAATGCTTCCTCTTTCTCAGAAGCAGCATCTCAGTATCTGGTGGCAATATCATTAAGCTGTTGAAAACAGTTTACTACATGTACTTGTTTTTTGGAAGTGATCTCATTTAACAGTAAAATTTTATGTAGATAGCTATTTTGTTGATACCCTCCTTCAACTTTTTGACTTAACTCACTTTTTGAGAGTTTTAGGTCCTTGTTTTTTGCAATATATATTTTTTTTACCAGAAATTCACACCGATACTCAGAAGACAGTTGGCTACAAGTCTCAAAAGTTCACTGAAATTTGGAAACAAGTTGAGACCTAAATCTTGCCCAGTTCTAGCATGATCATCTCCAGGGAAACTCAGCAAACAGGCTGTTGCAAGTCCTCAGAGATAAGCTTCTCTTGGAAAAAGACTCAAGCTAGTGAGTGGTGAGAGCAGTGTTCAGACACCTACCACGTAGAGATAGTAAATTATCCTACTTGTGTGACCATAAATTCTGGTGATAGTAAATTATCCTACTTGTGTGACCATAAATTCTGGTGAGTCTTGATTTCCCTAATAAAATGGTAAAGTTTTAAAAAGGGAAAGTAAGGATTCAATCTCTTTTCTCCCCATGAGGCTCAGACAAGAGTTGCATCAGCAAAACTGACAAACGACTATGAATTAATCCAGTAGTCTCTACTGTAATAAAAAGCTTCAGATGACAGAGAAAAGATACTGACCAGATGAATGAATATCAGATAAGGAAGTATGATGGGGCTCAACCATTTGGGCCTGTTTGTGGTGGACTAACAACCCCACCCTGCACATTACAGAGAACATCTTCAGGTTAGAAGTCTCATGCCATCTTTTCGATTTGTATATCTTTAGTACATGGCATATTGGAGTTTTCTGGTGAGGACACTTAAAGTATTCTTATGCTTACATTCATTCTAGAAAACACAATCAGAATTTCTGCATGAAGTCTGAGCATCAGACTTCCCAGGTGATTGTAATGTGCAGCCAGGATTGAGAAACATTGGAATATATGAACGAATGTCTTTGAAGAACTCTCAGAAGAAATGTCTATCAGTTAAGGCTTAATTGTTAGTGATAATTATCCAAGTCTTATAAGAGAGGTGTATGAAACATTTCACATGGAGAAAATAGAATATATAGGTGCTGGGCTGGTGTCAGGGTGCCTCTTCTCGGGCGCATACTCTCTGGGTTGGAGAGAATGCAACTGGTGCCAGCCTAGGCTGCTACTCACTCAACGACGTGAGAGAGAGAAAGAGAGAGAGACTGTTAAGAGATCCCAAATATTATTAAACACAGACTAGAATTTAGGGAGATCACAATTCTAATTATTAGGTGCAAAACTGAAGATGAGGAGGTATATGAGGAAGCAACGGAAAATCAAAAGCTGATGAGAGCTTAGAGAAAACTTGAGCAGGAAGAACTGAAAGGAGGAGAGAGAATTGAGAACCATGTGGAAGCAGGCTGGACAGGTTACTAAGAGTAACAAAGAATGGTGAACTCTGGCTTTTCTGGGAGGTAATGGATCTAGGACCACAAAGAATGAACTTGGTGGCTGTTTTTACTGACTCAGAAGCTAATGACATAGAAAACATGGAGCAATGGTAGGGAACTAGAGAATCATTTTTTTGTTGTTTAAAAGTTATTCTTTTTTCTTTTTCTTTTTTCAATTTTTATTTACAAAAATAAACACTGGCAAAACCATAGGATAAGAGGGGTACAACTTGACACCACTCCCACCAGCAGAACTCCATGTCCCATCCCCTCTCCTGATAGCTTTCCTAGTCTTTATCCCTATGGACCCATTATGAGGTACATTATGGGATGCAGAAGGTGGAAGGTCTGGCTTCTGTAGTTGCTTCCCCGCTGAATTTGTGTGTTGGCAGGTCGATCCATATTCCTAGCCTCTCTCTCTCTTTCCCCAGTGGAGCAGGGGTCTGAGGAAGCAGGGCTCCGAGGAAGCAGGGCTCCAGGACACATTGGTGGAGTCATCTGCCCAGGGAAGTCCAGTTGGCACCATGGTGGAACCTGGTGGCTGAAAAAAAAAAGTTAGTATATAAAGCCAAACAAATTGTTTACTAATCATGAACCTAAAGGCTGGAATAGTGCAGATGAAGATTTGGGGTAACTAGACAATTATATCCTGGGCATGTTGATTTGAAGAGACACCCGACATGAACTGACTAACTGGCTAATATAAGCACTGATAAACACAGGGGCAGAAATTTAAGCTGGAAATTGGGACCAGGTGGTGGTGCACCTGTTTGAGCGCACATGTTCCAGAGTGCAAGGACTTGGGTGTGAAGCCCTGATTCCCACCTGCAGAGGGAAAACTTTGCAAATGGTGAAGCAGGATTGCAGGTGTCTCTCTCTCTTTCTCTCTCTCTCTCACCCTCTTCCCTCTTGATTTCTGGCTGTTGCTATCCAATAAATAAATAAAGATAACGATAAAAAAGATATTTAGGGGGCAGAGCCAAGATGGCAGCTTGGAGACAACATGTGGTGTGAGCTCTACAAGGAAACGGCTTTCAACCTGGGAATCATGGGAGAGACCACCAGGTTCCAGATGCTACCATGATGGCAACCTGACTCCCTGGGCAGACAACGCCACCATATGTCTTGGAGCCCCACCTCATCAGATCCCCACCCCACTAGGGAAAGAGAGAGAGAGGCAGACTGGGAGTATAGATCCACCTGCCAACGCCCATGTTCAGGAGGGAAGCAATGACAGAAGCCAGACCTTCCACCTTCTGCATCCCACAATGACCCTGGGTCCATGCTCCCAGAGGGATAAAGACTAGGAAAGCTATCAGGGGAGGGGATGGGATATGGAGCTCTGGGCATGGGCAATATGTGGAAATTTACTGCTTTTATCCTATGGTTTTGTCAATGTTTCTGTTTTATAAATAAATAAATAAGAAATTTAAGCTACAAAATTTGAACCTGTAAGATTTCATCTTGTCATTAGTGTTAAAACTAAGCCTAGACTAAAAGCACCTCCAGAACAGTGTAGGAAGTGCATGGACAGACCAGAAAAATGTTCTTGACCAAGGGTAAGAAGAGGTACCGGGCGTGTGTGGCGCAGATCTACAAAATGAAGACAAAGTGCTGGGAGTTCACAAAGATATGTTAGCTGCTCCATAAATTCTCCAATACACAGTTCTAGTGCAATGAGGGTCAGCTACAAAGATATGTTAGCTGCTCCGTAAATTCGCCAATACACAGTTCTAGTGCAATGAGGGTCAGCTACAAAGATATGTTAGCTGCTCCGTAAATTCGCCAATACACAGTTCTAGTGTGATATGGGGCAGCTACAAAGATATGTTAGCTGCTCCGTAAATTCGCCAATACACAGTTCTAGCGTGATGAGGAGCAGCTACAGAAAACATCCTATGTAGATGAGAGACAACCCCCAGATGCTTTCCTCCATTTGTGCAATACAGAAAGGTGAATCACATGAACTTGAGAAGAAGAAAGAAGTAGCCAACCTGTTTCTAAGATGTTGAAAGAAATATATAGATTATTTTGGGGGTTTAGAGGCACAGAACTCTGGCTATGGTTGTGGTATGGAATATACCCCTGTTATCTTATAATCTTGTGCTGTGCAGATGTCCCCTTAAGCTAGTGCCAGTTCCCAAGAGAGTTGGGACATTCTCAGAGCACCTGTTCCGCCATGTTGTCCCCTCAAGCTAGTGCCAGTTCCCGCAAGAGTTAATACGATATTCTTGAAGTGCCCTTCCCAACCAATCCTGTCCCGGCTCGTCACTCCCGGTTTTTGCCCTATAAAGCCCTTATTCTTCCACCCCTCTCTCTCTTGCCCACTCTCTTGCCCACTCACTCTTGCCCTCTTTTCACTTCAGTGATTAGATGCAGGGATGGTTGCTGTGCCAGGCAGCCATTTTGGCTAGCTCCATGTGGCCCAAACCACTGCGCTCTCACCAAACTCTGATGTGCCCATGCGAATAAAGAATTGCGTTACCTCTCCACTCTGGATCTCCTCTCTCTCTCTCTTTCCTATGCATCGCAGCCGACACCAGGCGCCCAAACAGGCGCCGGTGCACCAACATGGGACCTAACCAGCCCATCCTGCAGATAAGTAAAGCCGTTTGGCTACCTATCCACTATGGGTTGTCTTTCTACTTGTGAAGAGGTTTCCCAAAGCCTCTACTCTTTCTTCATGAGACAGTTTCTCTGTCTCTGGAACATTTTGCTCTGGGCCACACCCTGCTTTCTCTTGACTGTGATCATAGCACTTGGGAGATGTGTGGGGTCCCCTCCCATGTCTCCTGCAAGAAGCATTGACTCTAACCTGAAAAACAGCCCTAATCTAACCAAGCATGAGGCTGTCACCCAGAGGCTCCTATTTCGGCAGACACGTCTTTGGCTGCCACCACAGCTTCTGTGGCCCCTCCCCCTGCCACTTTTCCCAGAGGCAGGACGTCCTCCAGGACTCATAATACAAAATGGCAAAATCTAAAAACATTATTTCACAGAGCCCAAAAACAAAACCTCCCTACCATTTCTCTCTTCCCCCCTCACTCTCTCTAAATATCTTAAGCCTGCTTGCTGTCTAACACCTCTGCTTTCAGTAGTGTTTTTTAAGACAATGATTTGAATGACAGAATTTTTGTACAACCTTGCCCTGAGTATTCTGAAACTTAATTGACTTTATTTAAAAAAAAAAAAAAAAAAAGCTAGACGCAGCCATGGTTTCTAGAGGCATCCAAAAAAACAGTACAAAAATCGTTTTTCTCCTCTTCTGATATTTTTTTAAGTCTTAGAATAAATATAAAACGTTTTAGTCTTAAACCATGTGAGTAGAAATGTTCAACTAGGACAGTACAGATCTAAATTTGTGTTTAAAATGACATGTCTTTGTAACAAAAGTTTTTCTCCTCTTGTGTATTAAAGACCATGTTTATGTGTGTGTTTAAAGTTTGATAAACATTAACTTTAAGGTTAAAAAATGTAACTTTAAGGCTACATTCTTACCAGGCAAAGTTAAATAAAAGAGTTTTCAACATAATGCTCATAAAGGTAAAATTAATTTGCTTTTAAAGTCTGAGGTAAAAATTAGTTAAAAATCAATATATTTCAACTAAAATTGTTCTGAAAATCCTGCGCACACCTAGGGTGTGTCTCCATCTTAAATAGGTGTAACAAAAGATAGAAAGATGTTATTGATATGTAAAGCTCTCAAATACCTTCTCAATTAGAGGTAGAACCAGCCCAGGCAAATGATAGATCACACAATGGTTATGCTAATGATTCTCATGCCTGAGGCTCTAGAAATGGTTCTTTGCCTTACCAAATTTTATTGCGCTTAAATTGGTTAAACAGCCTTAAAATTATACGAGAAAGACCTTCCAAAATTACAAAGATACTTAAATCAATTATAATCATCAAGTTATCAATTATAGTAAACTTCTAACTTGTTACAAGTTTTATTTTTTTTTCACAAGTAAGTGATTACAGCTGTCAAGCCTTCACATGAAGAAGCATCTGTTCATATGGTAAGGTATTAAACTATAAGAAGTTCCTCCATATACAACTTATGTAAATTAACTACATTCACATATTTTTCTACACTTAACTGGTGTATCTCGTCCTGCCACTATAGGCCTGCCTTTGTCAGCCAACAATTTAAAGATGTTTCCCTTTATAACATCATACATGCCACAGACATCCCTTACTACCCCCAAAGACAAATGGTTGTTGTGGAGGCCCACCAAACGCCCAGGCGCAATTAAGTAAAAAAAGAAATAAGGGGAGATACATCCCCCCAATATTCAGTTGGCTAAGGCACCAAACCTCTTTTTCTATAAAAAAATTCAAATCAGATGCCCTGCTAACCACAGGAAACAGATTGCTTGTTTTCTTTCACAGGAATACAGGGAAAAACCATCTGGACCCCTGCATACTCTGACATCGCCCACTAGACAGCACGACTACAGTGGCACACTCCCCAAAACCCAAGATGTCACCTGACACGATCTGAAGAACCTGATTCACAGACTCCAAGAACTTTCTTATTGCCTGTCTGCCCTTCCTGCTTCTGCTTTGCCTGTCATGCTTTTGTGGTTCCAGCCCACTCTCTACAGTAAAGCAGAATTCCGGTGGCTGACCTTCCCCATGGAGATAGACATGCAGCGTTTCATCCCCTGGCATTTCTCCTGGTCATCTGCATTGGGCTGAGACTTCTATCGGACTTGTTGGTACACCCACTGGACACTTTACACAATTTTACAGCAGCTTCCTTCCCTTCACGCTGCTGGGTTTTCAAAGACTGACCCGCACTAGTTCATGGACCTTGCAGCCAGTTGCCTTGGGGACTGTACAATGCCAAACCGCCCCTTTGCTTGGCGAACACACCCTCCTGCCTGCAGGCCCTGCCCTTTGAGGCAGAAAATGCCTCCTCATTACTAGGCCTTGCCCCCAGAGGCAAGAGATGCTCCCAGAGGCAGAACCCCCCCCCCATTACTAAGCCCTGCCTCCAGAGGCAGGGGACACCCCCAGAGGCAGGAAATGCCCCTTTGCGTACCAAGCCTTCCCCTGGCATCACACTGGCTCTTACTGCTCCCCTACTTGTTCCTTCCTGTTTTGTTATAACATTCAGGTTTATGCCCAAAAGGTTTCTGCTCACCCCTACACTACTATTCCTCTGTCACAGAGGAATAGTCTTTTACAGACATTGAACCATCTTTTAAACTATCAATAGGCTTCTTGGCTTAATCACTGACTCCTGACCAAGAGATAAAGCAGGGTGTGGCAGAGATAATCCAGTGGTTATGCAAAGAGACTTTCACAGCCCCTCAGCTATGCCACCGAGGTATAGGTCTTCTCCTGAGTTTCCCGGTTAGATCTCTGTACCCTGGTGTCCCTCCCTGTTGCTGCTCCAGATTCTGAGGGTAGTAGCAATGGAGACTCAGAGTTGCACTTGGTGAGTCTCTGGGGAGTCCTCTCCTCCCTTCAGCTGTCCCCTTGTTGTGGAGCAGACTGGAGGTGGTGTCTCCACTGATAAACTGCTGAACTGTTAGCAGCCACTTAATCTCTCCTTAGGCCCCTCTCTCCTCTCTGTCACCAGCCACGTGTGTTTGTACTCACGGGTGATTTACTGGGTTTCTGTGGTCATTCTAGTCCTGTCTTGTTTCGGTCCGGGTGGTCTCCTTTGGTATTCCTAGTTGATCCGGGAGAGGAGAGGAGAGGAGAGAAAGCGATCTGCTGCTCGTAGCTCCGCCTCCGGAAGTAGAATCCCCTCCAGACATTGAACCATCTTAATGAGATGACTAGATAGAAAGATAAGGAAAGATGTAGAAATATTTTGAGGAGATGGTGGAGCCTGGCAGAGCTGAACCTATGAGATGAGTCCCTCCAGGTAAGTCTCTCTCTCTACAGAGGGGTTGAGCACAGGGGGACACATGAATCTCACAAGGTTGGCAGCCATGTAAGTCTTCCCTCCCCCACAAAAACATCCTACATCTTCCCACCTGAACGTGGCATTCCTTAAAAAACATTAAGCATTCTAGGCTAACTCTCTCTCTCTTTCTCTCTCTCTCTCTCAACAAAACATTTTTAAAAATGTAAAAACTACATATCCTTTGAAAGAGATTTAACTTCCTTTGCTAGTCAAAAGCCATCCAGATCCAGCAGCTTGGCCTTGTTACATGAGGTGGGGTTGGCATGTTGCTATCCAGCGCAGCCCAATTTAAACTTGCCCTAAAGCATTCAAGACATAATGGGCCGGCAATATAAACCACTCAGGAGGACGACCGCTTTGCTTTGGTCATGACCCAAGTTTCGACCTGGTGCCCATGGACTGGGAGAATCTTGATACTCCGTTCTTTCCATCTCTCTTTTGCTGTTTGAAGAAGTTGACCTAGAGCAGAGCAGACCCATTGAAAAACTACAGCAAAAAAAAAAAAATGTATATATAAATCATAATGCAAAAGATTAAAATGCTAGTGAAAAAGTACAAAAACTGTGCCCAAAGGAATATTCCAGAAGTTTCAGACTCGTTCTTGCAAGTTTCAGCCCTGAGTGCCAACTCCTGGAGGACAGAGTTCACTAGGTCTGGGGAAGTCACTCAAACTCATCTCCTGACTATTTTTCTTTAGTCTGGCAGTTGTGACTTTGACAGACATTTATCAGCACCTCTCTTTCAAATGACGCTGCTGTCATGCCATCCTATTGCTGCGGGTGTGTATCCTGCCATATTCAGCCATATTCAGCCATGCACTCCTTTTGCTTTTGGGGTAGAGAGGCTGAGAAGTGGAGAGGGAAGGGGACAGAGAGGGAAAGTAGAGGTAAAGAGGCATGTGTAGCATAGCTTTCCCCAAAGGTGGAAACTAGGGTCTTGAACTCGGGGCCCTTGCTCATGGGGACGTGTGTGCTCTGTTGGGTGTACCAGCACCCAGCACCTGCCACATTCACTCTGCTTCATCAGTAGAGCCTGATTCAAGACCTGAATCTGACCTAGATAGCTTTCAACACTCACAACTCTGAAACATTTCCAGCACTGCAATCTCATTTCCAAAGTCATTACATAAGAAGATGTGAGAAAATAGTATTCATTTCATAATCATTTTGATAAAAAATAGTGAACTTCTTTTTATGGCTTTGTGTTCTTGAAGTTATAAGCTTTAATTATCTAGAGGATGAATGAGGTGTCATCTTACTAATTTTTCTCAACCACTGAATTAGCAGTTTACTATTCACAATGAATTATGTAGACTGAAGAGAAATAAATGCCATAAATCATGTCATCTCTTCCAGGGGCTGGTGCCTGCAGCAGCTGCTTGGTTCTTGTCAGCATCGAGCACCTGATAGCTCCTTCAGGTCTGCAGGAGGAAAGAGTGACATAGGCTGAATCGTAGCCATTTCCTGTGAGGTGTGCAGTAAAGGTGACTTGATCTTGTTTCCTGTGTGCTTGTTAGCAGTTTAGGAAAGCCTAGAAATAGAGGTGGAATAAAGCCCTTCCACATGCTGCTGTGGCTCTTGGAAACTGCATGCATGCTTTAAAGGAAGTAACTTTCCAAGTTCTCTGTTTTTTTCACTTTTTCTCTTTCTCCCTTCCTTCCTTCCATCTTTCCTTTTTTCTTTCTTTCTTTCTTTCTTTCTTTCTTTCTTTCTTTCTCTTTCTCTCTCTCTCTCTTTTGCCTCCAAGGCTCAGTGCCTACACTACTAATGCACTGCTCCTGTGGCCTTTTTTTTTTTTGATAGGACAGAGAGAAGTTGAAACAAGAGGGAAAGATAGAGGGAGAGAGAGAAAGACAGACATCTGCAGACCTTCTTCACTGCTTGTGAAGCGTTCCTCCACCCCCTACAGGTGGGAGCTGGGGCTTGAACCAGGATCTTTGCATGGGTCCTTGCGCTTCATACTATGTGCGCTTAACCCAGTGCGCCACCGCCTGGTCTTGGCTTCACAATTTTCAGATATGATCTTTCCTAAATGTGACTTTTCTGAGAAAGGGTTTGGTTCACAGTAGTCATTATCTTATTTCAATAATAATAATAATAATAAAATAAACCTGTTTCTCCTCATCCCAAATCTTAGTGTGCTTTATTCTGGGTAGAAAGGGCTGTGAATTACCAAATAAAAGTGGAACTACTGGCTTTGGATCAGCAGCCTGGGACAATGAAAGTACCTTTGCTCAGCTACTTTGAATTTCAGTCAGTCAGGAAATATCTGTACCCATTTTATAAACATCTTATTCTCTGTCTGGGATTTGTGGTTTATAAAGGAAAGTGAACCGGTGGGAGGGCAGTGGTGCACCTGGTCAAGCACGCACAGTACTTGCCACAAGGATCCACTCAGAGATCTGGGTTCGAGCCCCTGCTCCCCATCTGCAACAGGAACATTTCACAAGCTGTGAAGCAGGTCTGCAGGTGTCTATCTTTCTCTCTCCCTCTCTATCTCCCCATCTCTCTCAATTTCTCTCTGTCCTATCCAATAAAATGGGAAAAAAATGACCATCAGGAGCACTGGCCTCAGAGTGTCGGCACCGAGTGAAATGATGCTTTTTCTAGTTGTCAGTCATAGCAGCCAAAGTTCTTGTGGTCTCAGACTTTGCCCTTGGAGAGGAGGAGCAGAGGGGATGGGGATCACTGAGGATCATTATCTCCCATGCAGTTACACCCTCATGCTTTCATTTGAATGTAGGTATCAAACGCCATGTCTTCAGCCTCCCAAACGTTTCACCAGCGGACCTGCAAATTATGACATCTTATTGATATTCTGGCTATTTATTATGATGCAGT